>NC_135842.1:4497500-4650000 GCF_029677425.1 Wolffia australiana
CTTTGATCACATGGATACATCTTGAAGCCAGGCCATTACTCTTTGATCACATGGATACATCTTGAAGCCAGGCATGTAGAAACTCAAGGGTTGAACAAGTTCCCCTTTGATTACTCTTACTTCTTGGGTCAATTATGAATTGGGATTATCTTTCGCTGCATAGAAAAAGAGTTTTCAAGCAATAAATCATAGCATAGTAATCCAATAGAAAACCTTGTACAGTTCTAACTTGAAATCCTAATATCATCAATATCTCTTATATCCATTCTCCCAATATATAAGTTAGATATAATAAATAAAAAATTACATTGTACCTTACATTTATACATACATCGAAAAGAGAGTAATCAATAGAATATTACATATTTGATAAAACTTTTATAGATCATCATGTCATCTGCATATTTGAATATTTATTAAACATATTTATTGTTACATTTAGATTCACATTGATGCAAAAAACTGCTTAGGATTGAATTACAAAATTTTAAATACCTAATTCCTTCTTCATTAGCTTCTTCCTCATATGTTAAAATGATATTATTTAGGTCAATTTGTGAATTAGATTCAGTGATAATTCTAGGGTTTAGATTCGAATGCTCTGATTAACATGATAATCGTGGGATTTGTGCAGTATAAGGTAAACTAGAGTTATTAAATACCTTTAAAACAATTGAGAACTCAATTCTTAATAACCTTCGCACAGGTCAGATCCAAAATCCATATTATCCTTGAACAAGGTTTTTTTTAGCTTTTCAGATGTCCAACATCTAGACGTCTCCACACAATCCTCAACTTTTCAATTATCATCTCAATTATCCTCAATATTAATCCCAGATCAACACTGTTTAGTTTTAGATATATTGGAAAGGGAGGGCACCAAAGGAGAGAACGGAAAGGAAAAAGGAAATATTGAGATTTGAAGAATTTTGGCATTCTACTTATACTTTAACTGTCATTTTTCCTAAAATATTAAAGTTTAAAGTACATATTCAATTGTCTAAATGACCATTTCCATGTGATATTTTACCTATGTATTTGTCTGAGTAATAACACCAATGGCCCAATAATATTTATTTTCCAACCTCATCAAGAATATATTTCAACATCTAGATTAATTAATTTAGGAGATATAAAGGAGTATAAATCCAACTGTCATAATTTATTTCGAATGTATAGTACGTCATTTGATTGATGTTCCTCGGATGACCTTAAATATGCTCAACTATTAAACCATAATCGATCATCCCAGTTATTAGTAGTACATCGTTGGAGTACTCATCTCCAATTTTCTGCTGACTAGGCCAAGGACTCTATTGCATCATCTTCCAAAAGAGTTTCTCTGACAAAGCCAACCACAGATTGACCACCTAATGGACTTCAAGAATTATTTATTGCACCCAATTTATCAATCTAATAATCAGAACTATTGGACAAAACCAAAGCGTGAAGGGCCATCCATAAAATATCTATGGTGCCTTAGGTCCAAGGATCACTTACAAAAATGTGAAATGAATTGTTATGATTGATAGTTCGACATAACACATTTAGGAATTCATACGAACCCATTTAGTGAATGACATTAGTGATCGATCGTACTCATCATTTCAATCTGGCAAGACATGGTCACTCTACCTAGACATTGCAATGTATGATAATCACAAATAAAATGAAATTAATAATATTCCTTTAATATATTTCATCTGCCTATTTTCATTTAAACTAGTTATTTCTCAATTTTTAGATATTTTCCAATTTTCTCGGTTTTATGGTATTTTTAACTGAATGTTTTAATACTATTTCAAAAAGAAATAACTTTAACTGTAAGAGAAAACATTTTTATTTATTTAAATGCTTTTAAGGGTTTATTATATTTTTATAATGATATTCTAATTTTCATAATTTTCTTGTATTTTATGGAGCTTTGTGATATTGAATTCATAAAAAAATATTTTTAAAATGATAAAAAAATTCTTATTTACCTCTGTACTTTTTTACTTTCTAATATATTTTGATTTTTCATAATATTGTGGCATTATTATGGAATTTATGACCTTAAAATCCATAAATAAATGAATGTCATAAATTTAGTGTAGTGTATTTGTTTGAATTCATTTAAATGATGATATCTAGTGATCCAGAATGATTTTGGGGTGGAATTTTGAAGGTGCTTATTTATTTCCTCAAATATCTATAAATTTTATGTTATTTAAAAACAGATTCCACGTCCTGGTAAAAAAGAATCTTCTTGGGTCCATTATTGCATTCAAAGAGAAAAGATGAACAAGTGATGTACATATCAAGAATCAGAATGAGGAAGCAGCACTTGACCCATTGTGCACATGAAGAAAAGATTCGTGTGAACTCCATCTGGTATAGACTCAATCTTTGTCCTTTTTCATTGGTTATCATTGTTGACACCTACATTTTCACCATCGCGCACACCACGATTAACTCCTCAGTGTACATTTCCCTCTTTCTTTGTCACCACCGGTCATAGTAAATCCATATAACTCACGCACTTGTCCACTCGTTGGCATGTATCCGCCTCCATCTCCCTCCCAACCAGTGACGGTAAAGCCACACCGCACACCCACTCTGCCAGTCAGTAATGTGTATCCCACATCATCTTTGTTGCAATCCTCAGCATCATTCCATTCATTTTCTACTCCATTCATGCCCTTGTCACGAATCAGTTGACACTACCAAATTGACAGCATCGTAACTTATTTATAATTAATTATTAAGTGCTTCTATAAAATTCCATAAAATCACTATTTTTATATTATAGTTTTTATATAAATTAGGTGAATGAATAAAATGGTTTTCTCATTATTTTAGACATAATTTATATTAATCTTAATTGTTTTAATTTGATAAAATAGATTTATTCCTAAAATAAGTATCTGAATTCAAAAAATAGAAATTAAATTTGAAAGTAACCTGAACTTTTGGTTCATGAATGTTCTCCTCAAGTAATCTTTGAATTGGCATAATTACACCACATGTTTAAATACTATTGATCTCATTGTATTTCATTTATTCATTACGGAATTTATCATAAGAGTCACACATATTCAAAAATGTTGAACGAAATGTGGAATTTCCATCACTAGATCTATTAAAATATAGGCGTATTTTTTAGATGTATGAAAAACATAATCTACATCGGCTTTGTTAGTATAAGTTACTTAAAATGAGGATTATTTAATACTTAAGTGGTTGAAATCCCTGTAAATTAAACTAATAAGTTTTATTTTTTTATGAAAGTCAGAATTGATATACAAATTTAGAAGAATTGACCACAACTAAATGATATACAAATTGATTAGAAACCTTGTGATGATTTAATTTGGAATTGAATCATATTGCATATAATTATACTATTTAAGATTGTTTAAGATTGTTTTGATACATTTGGTATTGAGTAAAAAATTAATGCCTATGCATTTAATGAAACTTCTTAAAGTGTTTTGATGAATTTTCAAGCTGATTATGCTATTTCAACCCTTAGTCAATATGACCGACTCTAAAATGGGTCAAATTATCAAACTCGGCCTCTAGACCTGTCTATATGTCGACCAATATATCCAATAAAATTTTTCAAAGAAGATATTGATGGCCTCTAGGACAGTCGGGATTCATTTAATAAGCTAAATTTGATGGTCAATGCTTGTCTATCAAAGAAGATATTTATATCCCAAATATTTGATTTTTTAAGAGCACAAAATACAAAAAAAGCAGTTAAAATTGTGAAGAATTTGATGTCGCAGTAGAACAAAATTTTCTGGAAATTCAGCATCAAATTTAAGGAGAAATCATACTTATTTACATACATTCATATAACTGAAAGTCAAGTGAAACTTGTAATATTTATTTGTTTTATCTTCCATCAGGGGTCCATATCAGTATACTGATGACATCATTGTTGTTTCCTTAAGTCACTAATGGGCAGAGGATATTCAGACTGACGGAGCGGGCCTAGACGACCTCGACGAATCATCATCGGAGTCATCTTTGCCGTCATCAGCATCACCGCCAGTCCGTGTCCAGCCCGACTGGCACGCCAAAGCACCCGTGAAGACGCTCAGGTTTAACTACCTCAGGTAGAGCACCCTACTCATCGTGACACATCTGTATCCTTGCATTTCCGTATCCGTCTGTGTTGTTTTTGCATCGTTTTAATGTCTCTAGTTTTATCGTTTTTGTAAAAAGGGGGGTCACCTGATGCGCCCCCTTAATGAACTCCTTGTAAGGGGACCACCATGGCTCTATATAAGGCCATGATGAGCCCCACATTCATTTTCAGATCTGGAAGTTGTGTTTTTTGCAGTTATCGTCGTTTTCAGATATTACCCAAGGAAGAGAGGAGGAAAAATAGAAGGGGAAAGAAGAAAAAAAAGAACAGGGTGAACAGGAAGAAATGCCTGGTACAATCCATCGTCAGCGTCGACTGTTTAGCCCGCTTGGACTTACCAATCGAAGCTTCTGCCTTCGTGGAATTCTTGTGCCCTGCTTATCGTGTAACACTGCCACGATAGAACTACCGACTCAACGATTCCGCATAACACCGCCGCGACGTCCTTCCAGCATTACAAGTGGACAACATGGGGATCTTCCTGAGCAGCTGATTGTGTTCGCACAATATTTCTGTCATCGAGTCATCGACTGAGCGACGAACACATCATTGGCGACGCACAATCATGCCTGCCTCATCCAAGGGCTGCTTATTCCCACCAGTACTGGTCAACTTCGCTAGCTGGACGTTGAGTCCCTGTCCAGAGAAGTGTTGAAGTCACTGGTTTGCACTGTCGGGCGAATTGCAAAGTTGTTCCACAAGGAGAGGTTTGGTTGCCGCGACGTACTTGTCGATATCTTCCAACACTCCGGTCAAAACCTAATCGTCGTAGTGCGGATCGACGCTGGTCGCGCACGGTTCGGACTTTGGATCTCATGTCTGCGTGTTGTCATCTTGCAACGTCAAAATCACGGCACGGCTGCCTCATCGGTTATGGTGGTTTACCACAAGTGGTGACTTTGATGTGCGACACCACGGATCCTACCTGTCCATCTCCACACGGATCCTAACTGGACTTGGCTAGCTGCCCAAAATAGTTTCACCACCGTTCGTCCCTTCCCACCTCATCCTTGACGTCTCCGATCTCAGATCACTGCTTCAACGCTGCACCATTGCTGCCTGTCGAGCTACTTAGCGCCCGCCTCTCGGCACACTTCCGCTTATCTGCCCGCACCGGCCCGTGCACTAACAGATTCTTTGATGATGAACGCCGTCACTGATGAGTAGGTCGTTCCCCTTGCTCGTCAGTTTAATTACGTCTTTCAGTATATTTTTGGATGCACTCCACCGCGCTCAAGTTAGAATAGGTGAGAGAAATTCTCGAGAAATCTACATCACGAGTGATTCCCTAGGTATGGGTCGAGCTTGCCTGTTATGTGTGAGCCCTACAGAATTCTTCTGTTCAGCGTCGTAGTCGTCGTTGTCGCGCCGACGAGGGTCAGAAGGTCACCGTCATCGTCCTCGGTCGCCTGGCCCGGAGCTCGGAAATTCGGGGAATCTCCACTCCTCTGCCCTGCACGTACACTCCACCTAGGACATTGCATTCACGTAGTTACATTTTTCATTAGGGAAATACCTGTCGGACGACGTCATTGACGACGTCCGACATCATAGACCCACTTACAATAATCCATTAGAGAAACTTTTTGAAGGGATTTTAAGAGGATCAACTAAATATATCTAAAAAATAAATTATGTTGTAATATGCCACTTTTTGATTCTCTCCTCTCTATCAAAAGACATATATTTCTCAGGAACGCAAACTCTACATAGAATGGATGGTCATCCGACATTATTCACAAAGTAAAATCCACATCTCCTTCGGGTTATCTTAAGTCTTTGAATAGCTGGTTCAATCTGTGTATATTAGAGTTTCGTTTTCATGACTTTATGAGATACAGGTTGAAGACACAAGCAAGATCTAGAAATACTATGGATATATTAGTCCTGTTATTATTTTTAAGCACCTTACTTAAACTTATATTTACTCGAGATTTCAGTTTATTATAATCATGTGATACTTTGGCATTGTTGTTTACTGACTTGCAAGAAAGATAGATAGGAACGTGATGAAGCATTTGCAAAAAAAAGGTTCAGAAGAGAGGAGATAGTGAGAAAGATACCAAAGGAGATATATAAGAGAGAAAAGAGGAGACTTAGAGAAATAGATTTGAGAGAACCAAAAAGAAGCTGAGGAAAGTTTGATTGAGGAATAAGATGTAAAGAGAAGATTCTAAAGAGATTTTCAGAGAAGACAAGCAGAAGAAAAAAGATAATATTAATGTATAGTTTAATAATAATTTATAGCTTATCTCTTTGTATCTGAAGTTTTTATTGAAGATAAATAATTCAATATATGTATGTGATTGAATTTCAAAACTATTGGGATATATAATCGGTGAAATTATTTATGCTCTATTTGTGAATTTTTTAGTTGGGAGAATCATTTATTGACTATGGTGAGATTTTGATATCTTGGGTATCTAGAATATTATCTGAATATTGTAGATATGTAAGATATCTTTCCATATATAAAATGATCTGCATATACCATATCATTCTACCCCAGAAGACTTTGGTGCCAACCAGGACAAGCTTTGGGGGGAATTTGGAAGAAGGTTTTGGGGGTTGACTCGAAGAAGGTGACTCTCAGCTCTTTCAAGGAGATCAAAGTTACACAGTGCTATTATTTTATTCACACCTATTTCCAGGAAGTTTTTCTTGGAGGGCCTCACACAGATATTTGGTCAGGGTTTTCACAACTCTAGGATAATATTAAAAGACTATCTTAATTTATACATAAAAAAATGAGTACACTTTAATCATGGAGTCCATAGGTATGTACAACTTAGATAGTTTAGTCACTTACATTAGAATTAGTGAAATGTTTAAAGAATAAAGTCACCCCCTCTCGAAACATACCTTAGCTGCGCAAACCAAAATATATATTTTGAGATAAATCTGAAGATGTCGTTAGGGCCTAAATTGAATTAGAGTTATGAGACCATATTTTCCATAATAACTGTTGAGCAGAGTGAGAAATTGAGATATAGTTTATGGAAACATAGTCTCTTGGAAAACTACTGTGTTTTTTTTAGTTTTATGTTTTGAAATTTTTCAAAACATAAAACTAAATAGTGTGTTTTTTCTTATTATTAGTGTATATTTCATCTTCTGAATTGGCGTGTTTGTATCTTCTGAGTGAGGGAACCACTTAGTGCACTTAGGGTGGACTGCACAATTGAGTGATAGTGTGAGTTAGGTCTATGATTGAAAATTTTCAATCCAAGATTAGGGAATGCCCCAAAAGTATATAAACATAATATGTCAACCTGGTTATCTCTATCCTCGTCCTCAAAGTATTCAACTTATTTAGTGATTATGTAATTTAGTAATAAATGATATTTCCTTGATACGCTAACTAGCATTAGTCACAGAAAGTATTTAATGAAGAGACAAAGTTCTATTATTTTAGCTAGGAGCCTTCTAACACATTTTGATATGAAAAACACAAACAATACTTATTCATGATAAACTCCGTCGTATAATTTATTATCTTCCTGAAATTCGAACTTTATGAATTTAAAACTATGACAGCCGACATTCAACTATTTTAAACCAAATCATATTTTTTCGAAGAAAAACCTTATGATAAATTATTGAAGTTCATATGAAGTGTCAGAAAGATACTCTACACTCTTATTACTATTAAAATTTAATTTATAGACATATTTAATGACAAAATGAGATAAAGTGAGATATTCATTCAATTTACAAAGGCCGACCAGGCCAAGGAAACATCAGGCTTGATAAACACGTTCTTCTACTAACATGTTCACAGTTGAATGAATGGAAATTAAATAAATAACCCAGCATTTCCTAATAACTCAAAAAATATCAGTTATGAGAAATAATTGAGATATTCACAAGCCGAATAACATCATTAATATGTATTTAGAGATTGGAGTATGCAATTTAAATTAAATTAGCTTATTCTTGGGGAAATTTCTGTCTTCTCTGAGCAGCAAATGAACATCATAGTGAAATTGTGATAACCTATATCTCATTTTCCAAGAATATTTTTGAATGGCTACATACATTTGACAGAGAAATCATAAAGGAATCTATTGAGGATATTCTTCTGCCAAGAACAATGGGGCCGGGATAACTTTTTAATCACTATCCAAATTTGGTCAACAAGAATCTAAGTTTTTAAAGCTTACACAGGCATACTGCATAGAAATTTCCATATTTTGCAGGGTTTAAAACATGGAATGGAGACCGAGCAACCAGAGAAAGATTAAGATCAATGTACCTTGTATAAGTTAGAAATTGGACAGACTTGAATCAGTAGTTTATAATGGAATCAGACAAAATGCCAAGAAAGTGTCCTGAGGATCGGAGGATCCTACTAATTTGTTTCCGGTTAGCTTCAAGAAACTACATGACCAAGAAGTCTCAAATTATTCTTGGTAAACCTCAAGGAATGGTTGAAGAAAGAATAGAACTCGCCCAAACATTCCCATGAAAATTCAGGGGAAAATCTTTGAACAGCCAGAAAATTCATCGAACTCTTAAATCGCACAAGATTTGAAGCCATTTCCAACAGTTCTCATCATATGATAAGAGGGAGGAGATGACAATTTCGTGCCTAATATCCCCTAGGATACGTGAATTTTCAAGCTAATACCTTGAGAAAGTGATCTAAGGATCTTACTAAATCTGTAACCGGTTAGCTTCAAGAAACTATATGACAGATATAATATGATGAAATTCTGAAAAAAGAATGAAACTCGCCCAAGCAATCCCATGAAAATTCACCACAAAATCTCTGAACAGCCAGAAAGTTCATCAAACTATAACAAACATGTAAAAATCCAAACCACGCCCAACAATTCTCAGCATATGGTAAGAGAGATATGACAATTCCGAGCCTAATATCCTACGAAAAGAAAGAATTTTTCAAGCGAATACCTCGATGAACAGCGATCTCTTCCAGATCCAAGCTACACGCGGGAAGCCATGGCAGGCCCAGCGGAAGACGCCGCCCCACCAAGAAACGACAACAACCCAGAACCAGTGGCACCCGGCTCCTGATCATCGAGGAAGAGATCCTCCGGCATGCGGAAAGCGCCATGAGCGCAAACCAAACCCGCCCCAACCATGAACGCGGAGATCAGCAATGAACCCACCGAGGTCAAGAACACGACGAACACGGTGACAACGACGAGACCGCCTAGGGTTTCCCGATCGGAGAACTGGCGACCGAAGATGACGAGCGGCGGATCGGAAGGCCGAAATAGGTAAAGAAAACACCAGGAAGCGAGGAGAGAGAGGAGAACGAGCAAGGAAAAGGGGTGGGAAAGAAGGGAAAACGCGAGAACGAGGGCGAGGAAGAAGATGTAGTTGATTCGGAAGTAGGAGACGTTCTTCCGGACGCGGACGACGGCTTCGGAGACGGATTCGGGGCGGGAGAAGGACGATTTGTCGACCAATTCGTACCAGGGCCGGCGATTTGAGAGGGATCGGCGGACGGAATCGGAGAGGCGAGCGATGAACAGGCGGAACGCGGGAGCGGAGATCGGGGCCGTCGGTGGGGGAGATCCGACGGTGGGAATTGCTTGGCCGATCGAGACGGGGATCGTCGGCGCCGGCGAGGAAGCCATCGCCTCGGAAACTCGGAAGAACACCGAGCTGAGGCGATGTTCTTCTTCCTCTTCTTCTTCTTCCTTTTCTTCTTCTTCTTCTTCTCAGATCTACTTCTGCCCAGAACGATTGAATGTGGTTTGAAGCATGGTATTTATAGGAAGTTAACATGGGCCTGGGTCTGATTTGGGATTTTGGGGGGTTGTTTTAGGGTTAAGCAAATGATGGATTTTTATTATTTGGGGTTAGAAGGACCGAGGACCGGTGTAGTACAGGGATGCGGACGGGACGGTAATTTTGTCCGTGGCAAAAAAATTGTCTTGTCTAGGACTTTGGACAAATGACGGGATGATTGCTTCGTCCATGGACAAAATAACCATCCTGTTTGGGGCCATGGAGGGGGGACGGGACGGTTTCTGCGTCCTGTGGGAGTATAGTATGCGCTTGACAGGTCCAGCTGGCCGACCCACGTGCTGCGCCACGTGTCAATTTCTGAGTGGTCTAATGCTGACGCACGCCCTGTTTCGTCTAGGGACGTCGGATGGGACGAGAATTTCTTGGACAAGATCGTTTCGGACAGGATGGGACGTGGACCAAAAAAAATGGGACGGGACAAACCCTGGACGGGACAATTTAGAAGAAACTCTAGAACTTGGGACGTAAGACTGGACGGGACGGGACAAGTTGTCCACGTATCGGAGATCCAGAACAATAGGTTTGACCTGACCGAACCAGGACCATAGATCCTTGATTTAAGGGTGGACTGGTTTGTCAAACAAGTTTAGGTCCATGGGTCAAGCCGGACCGGAACCGGCAGTATATTATTTGATATTTATTTAATTTTTTTTTATAAAATTCTAAAAATAGCAAATCGAACTCGACGGAGGCGTTTCCATTGAGCTCAACGTAGACGCTATATATTTCACCATCGGTGGGCACCCACTTGATGTTGCAGATATTTAACATTACTATGAACATAAATTTTCTACTTTGGCTTTGACATTGACTAGTCAACCTGACTAGGCCGGGACTAAAGTTAAGATAAGGTTTAGGTATCTGCTAAAAACCCGGACTGAACTGGGACCGTCAACCCTAACTATATTAATGGGGTCACTGTCAACATTAAACCCCTATTCGATCGATCCGGAATGGATTGGTTAAACATTCCGTTAGGAAGTCCGGTCTTTACTCTTCTGTGTGGTATTCATTCTTGTTCAGCTCTTGGAACCATATCCAGTTGTCACTTTAAGGTAATTAAATGGGCCCCTAACAAAACACTATGGGATGCTTAAAATAGTGTGCCTCGTCATACAATAAACATAGTGAAGTACTCGCCTCCTGTAAGGTGGTACCGACAACTGAAGTACTTTCCATCGGCCAAATAGAGTTATTTACACACACGACTTACCTTGTGTGTGTTTTTTCCTCAAAACAATTACATGTACGTTGGGACATTTAGGACTGAGGACCGGTTCGACTGGACGGAAATGGGACCATAGGTACACCATTGGAGGGTGGATCTTTTGGTCATGCAGGTTTTAGCCCAAGGGTCAAACCGGACAGGAACCAGAAATAAATTATCCTGACCAAACCGAGATTGAGATCATTACGGACCGAATCGGGATCGAGACTGTTGGTACTCCATTTGAGGGTGGACCGGTTGGTCGGGCAAGATTTACTCCAAGGGTCAAACTGGACCGGAATCGGAAATAAATTAACCAGACCAGACCGAGACTAAGTATGGGCCTAAACGAGACCTAGACGTATTGGGACATTGACTAGTCAACCTGACTAGACTAAGACTGGTGTGGACCAGACTGAGACCAAACAGTAACAGACCAGCACCAGTCCTCATTATGCGCACCAAATAATAATATGGATTCATGGATTTCATTATACGCTTCATACATACATTGTAATGTACTTTTTTTACCAATGAATATTGAATAAGATGTGGAATGTGTGATTGACTTGCACGTCATATATTTCCATCAAATCATAATCATACTTTCCATCCAATATAGTCTTTTTTTTCCAAATAATTTAATAGAAAATATAATGTAATGTCTTCCATGTTTTCATTAAAAAATAGGATGCCTCATTTTTCTGATGGAGGACCATCGGGAAGTTTCACTGCAAGCTCGCCAGCAGCCGCATCGGGAAGCCCAAGCCAACGAGAAGGACCTGAGCTTCAAGTACACAGCGTGACAACTGGTCCCGATAGTCATTTACTTTCACTTTATGTTTTGGGTTTCTTTTTACCGGGTCGTCGTGTTTTAGCTCCGCCGTTTATTTATATGTTTTTTGCTTGTTGTACTTGGGTCATTAGGGGGAATGTCTATCTTTGGATATTCACCCCTAAGCGGATGTTGGTTCATCTTCTACGATCACTCGCAAAGTGACCAGGCCCACGCTGATCACCCCCACCCCGGGTGTTCCACACTTGCAGTCGTTGGATACTCCTTGTGATTGTCCCCCCGAACGCTCAACAGGCCTCCTCAATGCCAACAACACTAGTAATCATGTCGGCCACCCGTGCCAATTTGGCATGCGAACAGTATTCTTCCTCGATGACTCCACATGACTGCTGTCTTCAACAACTGCGACCGGATTTTCACCTGAGGTATTGATCGTCGAGGCCCTCACGGTCAGCTCCAGCATTCTCGACATCTCTCCCGATGTGCCCAAGATCTCTACGTACCACCCCACATCTAGGTCATTTCCTGCACAAGTCACGTCCGCTCGCTTCTTCCTTTATTTCCAGCTTGATTATATTTTTCAGTACCATCCTCGACTCTCCTTTGCCTGAGAGTTATTTTATAGGACTAGCCATTTTATCTGTGAAAGTAAGATCTTTCATTCTTGGTGTTGATAACTTTAATATTAACATGATTAATTGATGAATTTTACATTATATTTATGTGTTTTAATGGCCATATTTGCATGTTATCATATTAAAATTGAGATAAATGACTTACACTTTGATTTTACTATTATTTTTTAATTTTTATCATTTTTTATATGATATCTAACCTCATTTAATTAAATAAATATTTTTTACAGGGTTTTAAATGCTTGGCTAAAGGTTGGTAAGAGATTTCCTATTTTTTTAGAATTTTTTCCATATTTTTATATAATTTTCTAACCATTCTATAGCCAAGAAATGATTTTTATTTATTTAAATAATACATATGCTATTTATTTGGCATTTTTTATAATAAAATCAAGGGGGCATCCATGTCATTCGCCTGAAATTCGGGCAAATACGTGGGTGCCTTTATATATATATATATATATATAAAGAAGAGCATTATTAGCTCATTATGGCATCGCAAATCGCGATGCCATAATGAGGAAATTATTAGGTGAAAAGTCAAAAAATAGGCGGCGTCGATGAGAAGGTATGATTTCATTTTTTATGTAATGAATACCTTGTCGGTTAGTCGTGTGCATTTAATGCAAGTGCTAACCGACACACGTGCAACATTTATTTTTTTTAGTGTTTTAGTCCGTTAGCGCGTGCATTTAATGCACGCGCTAACCGACACACATGAATACGTGCATGCGGTGTTGATTCACCACGTGCATTAAATGCACGCGGAATCGACGATGCATGTGGGTCAAAAATTGCGGCTCAACGGGTTTTTTTAAAAAATTATTTCAGGGCGACATGGTGTCCTCTCAACCATTCAAAAGGGACATTCAATCTCCAATGATTGTGCGCCGACGACGCGGACAATCACGTGTCAGAACGTGATCCGAGAAGTCAGAAAATGAGAAAAATCATGCGTCAGCCAATCAGAAAATTGATTTTTTTTAATATAACAAGATGATCCAACGGCCTAGATTAATCTATAGTAAAATGACGATATCTAGAGATCTAGATGTCCAATTTGGCTGAAATTTTGAGGGTAGGTTCGTCCTTTCTCCCTCTACAATTCGGACGGTTGGATTTTTAAATAGAGGTCTGGAAAATGGCGAAAAGCATTTTTTGAAGCTCTCTCCATGGATTTGGCCAGTAAGGACACAAGAGTTGCTTTGGAAGTTGACAGTTCTTGATTCTGCACTCAAATTTGTAAGTTTCTGATTTGTATTTCAATCTTCTTCTTGAACGATTCTAAAACACCAAGCAATGGGCGAAATATGTACATGCCCTAGAAGTGGTTTTGAATGAAATTAGAACTGCATTTTGATTCTGATGCGAGATCTGGTTTTTTATCTTTAATTCTACATCAATTTTAACATTTTTGCGTCATTAGATTTTTAATTTAGGGTCAGATTTCATCTTTTTCCAAATTCATCACTTTCTCTCTCTAGGTTAATTTGTCTAGTTTCTCTCGCTAGATTTCAATTTTTATTATTTGGAAATTTAATTTAATATATAAAAAACCTAAAAACAAATTTTGATTGGAAAGTTCGTTCTTCTTGAAGTTCAATTTTAAAATCCCTTTATTGATTATTAAATTTCCAATTTTAATTCATAAAAATTGTCTTAAAATTTTATAATAATTGGGAAATTAATAATCCGAATTAATCTGCTCTTATAATTGAAATACTTCTATCTTGAGCTTTCTAACCGAAATATTTAAAATCAAAATTAAGCTTTACTTGATTTTGATTAATCATAAATATTATTAAGCATAATGAAGATTTATTAATTGCACAATTAATTCATCTTTGAATTAATTCGTTGAAATTGGATAAAAATTCTTACTTGCTGCCTCCCTGTGGTTCGACCCCTTGCTTGCTCTATATTCTAAATCTAGTGATTAAGGGTATTTATAAATTTTATTGTATAAGTCTAAACATCAAATCAACGACATATTTACACGCATTTTTAGGCTTATCAGGTGTCAGATTAGATTCGTCATCGACGAAGGTTGGGGCACTTTCGAGCAGTGATTGCCTATCCCTCCTCATCGGTGTTCGAGCAGATCTGTCGGGTGATTGGGAGCCTGCCCAGACCCTAGACCCCTCGTATCATCCCTCGGGTCCATCGATCTAGGTGGCAATAGTTGAACTGCATTTTGTTGTTTCCAAAGTTGCATTACTCATTCACTACATCGCATCCGTCTATACCCTGTGGTGTAATCCAATTCAACGATTCCGTCGAATCATTTTACATCATTTTTCGTTTGTCCTAATTTGATCTATGAATCATTTAGTATAATTTTTGGGGTATATTTCTCTTTATTCAATTCTTGCATAATTTAATATGAACAAACCAAACCCTTATTAGGCCCAAGGATCGCTTTAGTTAGTGACTTCAATGGTCTCAATAACCTTTATTGGCCAACCTTATTAAGTATTTATATCAAACTATATAATAAGTAATAAAGGGTTGATTTGACCCAATTGATCGGTCTGAATTCCAACCTGTGGGTGCCAAGTTAGACCCTCATGATCTAAAAGATAAAAATGCATAAATTGAGTCTCTCATGGAACCCTACTATGTGCGTATAGTTCATCATTTGCTTGACACTCTAAGGATGACTTTAGGTATGACCAAGTATCAAACCCTAATTGGTGATCCCATTTAGTACTAATAATTTATCAGAGAACTCTTATTTGATATTCCATTGCCGTAGGGAAAGACTTCATCCACTCAATCACCTTCGTGAACTTCTTGATGCACTAGATATAAGAACATTTAGAATTCCATGAAAAGGTACTTTTTGGTCATCATCAAAGCATAACTGTCCATCCACAGTATCTATTTGGTATCCAAGATCTAATGACCACTTACACAACCATGACATGAGTCAACCTGATTGATAGTTGGTATAATATCATTCAAGTATCCATATGAAATAATTTACTAAAATATTTTCATAAAGAGCACCTACTATTTGTCATTAATGTATCTTAACTAATGTCTATGAGAGCGCTCGTTCTCTACATAGGAGTGCGAATAAATAGTGTTTTTCTACCCATATATTAATATATCCTTCTCTACTGTCCTTTGAATATGAATATTCATAATACATGTTTAAAAGGTGAGTGATATTGTTATTATGACATCATCGTAATTCATGTATTCATACCATGGATTCATGGACTTCATTATACACTTCATACATGCATTGTAATGTATTTGTTTTACCAATGAATATTGAATATGTGATTGACTCGCAGGTCATATATTTCCATCAAATCATAATCATACTTTCCATCTAATATATCCTTTTATTTTTCCAAATAATTTAATAGACAGTATAATGTAATGTCTTCCATGACTTTATTAAAAAATAGGAAGCTTCATTTTTTCCTTTTATCTTAAATTTGATCAATGAATCATTTAGTATAATTTTTGGGGAATATTTCTCTGTATTCAATTCTTGCATAATTTAATATGAACAAACCAAACCCTTATTAGTTTCGTTCATATTGGTGATAAACTAAAATTAGTGAATGAACTTACATTGAAGGTCTCTGTTTCATTACTTCTTGTCTGCTTTGTCAAACTATTATGTAAAATATTAGTTTAATCACATCACATACTTCCACAATCTGAATTTATGATGAAAGTATTTTGGTTCTGTAGCAACCTCTAGCGTCTAGCTTACATTGACTTTTTTCCAAAGCTTTTATTACTTAATGAAGTCTCCATACCATGCAAAGGATGATAGTGATGGGCCAATTAATGAAACCCCCGTAACACAAGATGATGGTTTTTTAGATGCTAAGAATATAATATTATACAAGAATAATGTTTATGGCCAACATGATTTCTTACGATGCTAGATAAGAACACTACATGTGAAAGACAAAGCTTACTGCACAAAAAGTCAAGGAGACAAAGGAGTTCCATCCATGGGAGCACGATGATGTCTCCCCCTGGGCACATAAAAAAAATGGATGATAACCATGATGATGGATGTTATGTGGATGTCAACCCAATCACACATCTACGTCAAGTTTAAAGTCATTTACATAAATGTGTGTTCATCAATTCTTGCATTTAATTTACAATGAATTCTTTAATGCATGGAATGACTTAGTTATTTTTTATGTGATCATAATATAGGGATATCTTTTCAACAAACATGTATTCTAAATACTCTTTTTTAAAGTGTACTCAATATGGACATCAAGTATGTATGATCAAATGCATAAAAAAGTCCTATCTTTTATGCATGTGATAAAAAAAGTCCTATCTTTTTATGTGAACATAATTTTGAAAATCTGACGCAAGGACTTGCATTTCATCATAATATAGGGATCGCGGGACAGGACGCCAATAGCACATACGAGGGAGGGCGAGACGATCGGCACCTTGGATCAATCTGCACCAGCAGCGGCGTTGCCACACTGCGAGCCGGCGGCGAGATTCTCGGCGTTGCGGTTGGATGCGGGCCATTCGCACCGACAGAGGCAGATGGGGAGGGCCGATTGCACCAGCGGCGACAGGACACGCTGGTGGCGGCCGAGCGGAGCCAATTGCACCGGCAGCGACGGAGCGGCGCTGTTTGCACCGGCGGCGGCGGCTAGGGGCAGCGCCGCGGGTCCTCTCTTCCTCATGGGCTTCCCAACCTCCTTCCTCCTTCCTTCTTCCTTCCTTCTTCTCCTTCCTCTTCCTTCCTCCTCCTTCCCTTCTTCCCCCTTGGATCGTGACCCTTCAACTTCCAAATAACACTTAAGAAAAAACACAGGTCAAAGGGTGATCGTTAAGGCACCCAACCTTTCCCTTTTATAGGGGGAAGGTGGATGGGCCCTTGACAAGCTAACAAAAGAAAAGGAAGAGAGAGGAGGGGGTGTTCTAGGCCCATTAGTGGGATGGAGGGGAAAATCTTTATAGGTTGGATTTCCCCTCGCTACAACGGATAATTGAAGGGGAAAGAGATGAAAGAAAGGAAAGACAAGAGATAAAGACGAAAGAAAAGGAAACGTGGACGAAAGTTTGGATGAAAACGATGAAAGAAATGATGATAGCATGCCCATTACCCGGGATATTTGAATCTGGGCGTGCGCACCGTCGCCTTGGCTTGCCCGGGCAGGCTGGACGTGAACCGGCGGTGATGTTGATGACGATGGCGACGTCTCCGAAGGCGATCCTGGGGGCTCGGGCTGCGTTGCGCCATCAATAAGAAATTAATTCGTTAATCATTGTTTCCTGTGGAGACGATCCGTACTCACCGCTAACTAAGTATTCTTAAGTATAATTAAATATATTCTTATTGAATAATCTCAATTACCAACGACAAATTAAACCCCCAAAATTGAGATTATCAATAGTAAACCATGCCCTATGTCATTTTAGAGTCTCAAGTAGATAAGGTATGATACTCATATAGTAACCGATGACAATAAGGTTCCATGAGATATTTTATTTGCTAAATAGCTTCAAGAGCATGAGGATGGAAACTTAACCTATCGATTGGCTTAAATCAGGACTTAATTAATTTACGTATATTTTGATATAGTCAATTAATATTCTTGGTCAATATGTTCTTATGCCATTAAATTTACTACTAAAATGATATTTGGGCCTAAGGATCAGAGCCATAAGAATATTGGTGATCATGAATATACTTAAAATTATAGGGACTTTAATAAAATGTTTTAGGTTAAGTATAAATAAGAGGGGCACCCATTTTAGATGCCCATGCCAGCAGATATACACCCTCTTGTATTCTCTTATTCTCAAATCACTTTTCCCACTAGTGTGGCTTTGGTGAGAAGATCTACAAAATATTCAAGGAGAGTTAGAGAAGTTGAAGAAAATGTCCACGATTGCTAAGAAAATTGGAGAAAAAAATCCTGATAAAGTTGACACACCACTGCTGTCCAAGACATCAAATTGGTGTACGAATTTATAATCTCAAGCATACAGATAGAGCAATAGAGATGGCCCTGCAAAGTCATCCTTTATTCAAAGGCAAATGTGAATCATTCGATTTCCTTAACTACAACGACTTGATCACGGATTTAAACAAGATAGAATTTGACATCATACATGATAAATATAGTTTTGTTAAAGCAGGAAGTGGTCCACATAATTTCCACCAGTGTGTCAAACACAACACATGATGATTACACAATTACATCATAAGAGTAGGGCGTGTTAGATAACTTTGCTCAAATGTTGGTGCCTTTCCATGAAGCCATTAAGTTTCTTAGCACATCAAATTCATTATCTACTTCAAATATGGTGTTAATCATGGACAGGCTATTCGATGCACCAGATGGGTATTTTAAAACAATGAAAGAGAAATAAAATATTTACCAAGTATTTAGAGGTCAGTAAGTGCAAGCCCTCGTCCAAGCTTACAACAGAATGAAGGCAAAGGTGAAAATGACTATTGTCAAGAAAAAATCTACTCCATTGAAATGCAACAGTGTTGGGCGCCATAAAGAAGATTCATAATATCCCACTAGGAAAATATTAATTTTCAAGAGAGGCTACTTCAGTTGATCAGTGTCAATGATAGTGTTCACCCATCCCAATACCGGTACCAGATGACGGTATCGGGACGGATGCTGTCTCGGATACCGAAAAAGAAATTTCCGGTATCCGTTATTTTTGATATCTAGATATCGGATATCAGTATCGGATATCGGTTGCCACATTGCCGATATCTGATACCGATATCCGTTTCGATGTCGTCATCTGCCTCCATCTCAGAGGAGAGGATGACGACATCGTCTTTCAATGTTAGATATCAAATTCCGATATTTAACATCGGAAACCTCTTTTTGGGTATTTCGTGTATTTTCGATTTGAAATTTTGAATAAAAAATACATGATTTGTGTACCGAAGAAGGTTTGGAGTTTGGAGTTTGGACTTTGGCGCTACGGTGGACAGTGGACAGCGGACGGCAAACGGCGGCATCGGCGGACGGCGACATCAGCGGAATCGGCGATCGCGGGTAAGTTCTTCTTCGCCCTACAAAAATTTTTTTCTTCTTCTGGCGCAATTTCTCATATTCTCTACTTCACTACTTCATCCGCGAATTCGCATTTCTCAATTCTCATCTGAGTCATTCTTCATTCGCCCATTCTAGATCATCAATCCAGACCTTCTTCATCCGCCACATCTCCCTTCTCATCTGCCAATTCTCAATTCTTCTTCCGCTACTTCTGATAGCTCCTTCCCGTTCATAAAATTGTTGGAATTTCAATTCTGCTTGTATGTATTCAATTTGGAGTATTTGTATTCAGTACTCAGTAGCGTCAATTTATTTTTATCTTTGTCAATTCTAGTCTCTTTATGTATCTATTTTTCTCTCAAACTCCCTCTCTCTCAATCTCACTCTTTGATTCTTTCTCTCTTTCTTTCTCTAATTCTCTCATTTACCCTCTCTCTCACTCGGTCACTCTCCCTTTCTCTCATTCCATATCAGTGGAATGTTTTCTCCAATTCTCCGTCCCTTCTCTCCTTCTCTCTCACTCTATGCTGTTTGTATCTTTTTATCTCTAATTCTCCCTCTCTTCTCTCATTCTCTCTTAATCTCTATGAGTCTTCCTCTCATGCTTTTCTCATTCACCCTCCCTCTCAATCTGTCACTCTCCCTTTCTCTCATTCCATCTCGGTGGAATTCTTCAGGTAATTCTCCCCCTCTTCTCTTTCTCTCTCACCCTCTGCTGTTTTTATCTTTTCATCTCTAATTCTCCCTCTCTTCCCTCCTTCTCTCTCACTCTCTGCTTTTTGTATATTTTTATCTCTAATTCTCCCTCTCTTCTCTCATTCTCTCTTAATCTCTATGAGTCTTCCTCTCATGCTTCTCTCATTCAGCCTCCCTCTCAATCTGTCACTCTCCCTTTCTCTCATTCCATATCAATGGAATTCTTTATGTAATTCTCCCCCTCTTCTCTCCTTCTCTCTCATTCTCTGATGTTTTTATCTTTTCATCTCTAATGCTCCCTCTCTTCCCTCCTTCTCTCTTAATCTCTATGAGTCTTTCTCTCATGCATCTCTCATTCACCCTCCCTCTCAATCTGTCACTCTCCCTTTCTCTCATTCCATATCAATGGAATTCTTCCGGTAATTCTCCCCCTCTTCTCTCTTTCTCTCTCAGTCTCTGCTGTTTTTATCTTTTCATCTCTAATTCTCCCTCTCTTCCCTCCTTCTCTCTCAATCCCATTTTCTCATTTATTCTAAGTTTTTTACTAGCTGTTGATGCTTTTTATAGGATGCTCAATATATTTATAGTGTTTAGTTTCTTTATAACGTTATGTTCATTGCATCTCTTACTTTCTTTAGAGTTATAAGCATATTTCAGCATCTTGCGTTCATGTATTAAAAATTCATTGCTTACCAAATTATGCCTTCAGAACCATGAACCCACCCAGACGTAGTGCCCCAACCCAAGACAGATCTGGGTCAGGAGCTAACTGTCCTGAACGTACGGACGCGGGAACATCTCGTGCCGTATAGAGTCACCCTCGTTCGAACCGTTCAGTCATCATTGAATACTTCGAACACATTGGTGATGGATACTATGCATGCTTATTGTGCCAGGAGATGAACCCGCATAATAAGAGAAAAGCAATAAAGCGGCAGGCCGACAAGAGCACCAACATATTTTGGAGACATATCAAATCTTGTCATCATGCTCGTCATGCGGAGCTCAAGGGCGTGGTGTTGGAAGACCCTAATCAGCCTTGTATATCATAGAGAATGCAAAGCAAACAATAGGGAGCCAAGCTGACAAGGGCCGATTAGAGGGCATACGCCAGACGAGACGAAGAATGTCATTGCACGGTTTATATGTATGACTGATTCACCATGGAACATTGTTCCGAATGTCGCGTTCAAGGAGCTGTGGCACTACGCAACACAGCTCGATTTGGATCCCCCCAATGTGAAGGTCATTAAGCAGTGGACCATCCAAGTGCACGGACGCATGAAACAAAATGTGAAGAAGCTATGGGAGAACGTGGACCGAGTGTCCCTCACTGTAGACGCATGGACTGCAGAGAATGATACTGGACTTCTGGGCATCACAGTTCATTGGGTGGACAATAAATGGGTGTACCGAGAGTGGGTACTTGCCATCTGAGAAATCTTCAGCAAGCACGATGGGGACAACATGGCATCCATCGTTCTCCAAGTCCTCGAAGAATTCTGTCTACGGCCAAAGGTCAGCATTCAGCGGCAAACTTATGTTATTAATTAAACATGTAACTTTACAAGTGACCAGTATTTATGCAGGTTTACGCCGTGACTATTGACAATGCCTCGGCGAATAAAAGGATGTTGGCATTGATGGGGAAGAATATAAAGAGCGTCAACCTGATGTTTAGCGCAAGAAGGTACATCCCATGTGTTGCATACATTCTGAACATTGTCGTGCAAGCGGCAATAAAAAGCTTCGGCATTCCTTCGGCCCAAGCTGTAGTGCCCGAAGAAGGCGACGTAACCATGATAGCAGACCAGTACGACAGCGACCGGGACAACGAACTTGGAGATATATTCTCAGCATTTGACAAAAATGATGGATCACACCGGCTGTTGTGTTTGGGTGATGCAGTTGCAAAGGTGTGGACCCTAGTTTGCAGTATTCGGAGCTCTACACAACGGAGAGAGGAGTATGCAAAGTCGAGGACTCTAACATGGTCGTCTTAGACTGTCCGACCCAATGGAGCATCACTTGCGCTATGTTATCCACCGCCGTGAAGAAACATGATGTCATTGATGAAGTGTCAAAGACTTTTGGACGAAAGGGGAAGACGACAAAGATGTCGAAGGACGAGGGGGAGTTGGTAAAAGAATTTTGTCACTTCCTTGGACTATTCGCTGTATCCACTGATCATGTTTGCAAGATAGTGACGCTGGCGATATGTGATGTATTATTTCTCATAGACCGCCTAAAAGAAAACATGAGGAAGGTCCAGCAAATCGAAGATGGCAATTTCTTCACATGTGTACGACGATTGCATGAAGGAGATCGTTCCAACATGGCGCAAGCATGTAAGGCGATGCAATGCAAGTGACACAGGACAACTACAGAGTGACCGACTAGGAGAGTGGACGATGACAGAATGAACAATTGGGTAGATGGGGCAAACTACGGGTAGAGGGACGACGAAGGATAAAACAACCATAGAAATAACACGAACGGATTCAGAATTTAAAACCGATGAGAATCTGGTGGTGCAGCTCCGACCCTTATCGAGGGCGGGAGTAATGTCTTCCCCCACCGCAACGATGCCTAAGCACCGAAATCAATACCCGAATTCCCGTCATGAGAATACACTCGAGAAAGAGAGAGAAGAAGAAGAAGAAGATCCAAACCAAATCTAATTCTGACGGTGGTGGAAACTTCTCGAGAAAACACTGAGCGGAGAACACTTCGACACCAAAGAGTTCAGGTGTACCTCGGCAGCGTGGTGTGTGAAGAGGTTGCGGGAAATTCTTGGCGTTCCAGTTGGGCGCCGATGTGTGAGATCCCGTCGGAGTGCGAGAGGGACGGATGGTGCACACGAACACGGACGGAATAGGTGGGAGCAATCAACGTCCGGGGCAGTCTGGGATGCCCATTTGGGATAACCTGAGGCGTCCTTACTTGGCCTGGACGGGCTACCAGGGGCGGCCTAGGGCTGCCCTGTTGGGGCGACCTGGGGGCATCCTTGGGCGGCCTTGGCGGGGCTGCCTGGGGTGACCTGAGGGCCTCCTTGGGCGGCCTTGGTGGGGCTGCCTGGGGGCGTCCTGGGGCGTCCTGGGGCGTCCTTGGGCGGCCTTGGCGGGGCTGCCTGGGGGCGACCTAGGGCGCCCGTGGGCGGCCTTGGCGGGGCGGCCTGGGGCTGCCATGTTGGGCGACCTTGGCAGGGCTGCCTGAGGGCGGCCATGGGCGTTCTTGGGCGGCCCTGGCGGGGCTACCAGGGGCGGCCAAGGGCTGCCCTGTTGGGGCGGCCTGGGGGCGTCCTTGGGCGGCCTAGGCGGGGCTGCCTGGGGGCGACCTGGGGGCGTTCTTGGGCGGCCCTGGCGGGGCTACCAGGGGCGGCCTAGGGCTGCCCTGTTGGGGCTGCCTGGGGGCGTCCTTGGGCAGCCTTGGCGGGGCTGCCTGGGGGCGTCCTGGGGCTGCCCTGTTGGGCGGCCTTGGCAGTGTTGCCTAGGGCGACCAGGGACTGCCCTGTTGGGCGATGTCGCGAGGCGGCGGCGGCGGCGACGACGGCTAGGGTTATGAGGGATATAGGTTGGGCAGTCCTCCAAGAAGAGTTAAACAAAACTCAATTCTTGAAATTATGACTGCCTAAGTGTTTCTTGATAACAATGGCCTATATATAGGCCTTGGAGGAAAGAGAAAATGACGAGAAATTAGAGACGAGAAATTAAAGACGTGCGTCGTGTCACGCCAAAGGACAGTTGTAGATCTGCTTCTGGCGACGTGTCATGACGCGCGTAGGGACGTGCACGGGTGGAGACGTGCTTGACAACGGTTGCGGCGTGTTGACTTTGATGTTGACTTCAGTTGACCGTGGCGTGTTGACTTTGATTGACTTCGCTGTTGGGTCCATAGCAGGCGTGTTGACTCTGGTTCACCGTGGCAACGCTTCCGATGGTGACGCATTGGCGTCCTCGCCATCAGCAAGCTTGCACGGTATGTAGAGATCTTGTGGGCGAATGAGGCAATCACCGGCATGACACTGATGGATCCATTCCACAACCATCGCATACATACGGTCCTTGTTATCGTGTGACTCGCCGAGGCATGGGGCGAGTGGGCACGTTGAATATGTGCACTCAAAAGGTAAAGAGTTGGACTCTTGGCTACAAAACATTATGCGAAAAAGTCCAACTAGCACCTGCGTCAACAAGGTTGGCATGGAACGAGTTCAACCAATAACTAACAGAGGTCGTGCCTAATGAGGGAGTGTTCACCCCACTATCTTGGTGGGCCAGCACAGGGGCGAAACGCTTCCCCTCACTTGCAGCCATTAAAAGGGAGTTGTTGTCTATATGTGCCACAAGCGCTCCTACTGAGCGCAAGTTCTCGGTGGGCAAGGCTATTGTCACGTACAAGAGATCACGTTTGTTGCCGATAAGCATCGAAATACTCATCAATGTGAAGTGTTGGCTACGGCGGACAACAAGCGATGGTACACTGATGTGGAGTTGGATTCGGATGGCGAGGATGGACAAGATGGGATAGTCGCATGTGCTCGAGGTACACATCACCTACATTGACTACATTTATGTGTATTTTATGTAATCATCGTTCTTTATTTGTTATCTCCCTCTATGCAGGTGATGACCAAGTAAGCACATACTTTCTGATAGAGTCGTGGGGAAATTCTCAGGGGAATGGTGTATTTTTTATGGTTACACATTACAGAAGACCACTTTTGTTAAAAATTTTGCACCAATTTCCTCTATATTTCTTGATTTTTGTTAACAATTAACACTAAAAAAAATATGTAAATTACATATTTCAAAGCACCAAATAGTGGGGGAGAATTTAATTAAAAATTTTTCATCATTTTCATACAAATTTTTTGCATTTTCCAAAATTATAAATTTACACAACCAAATAAGTACATTATATAGTTCAAATTTTCACTTAACTCAATAATATAATTATTAGTTACATAAACCGTGTTGAAGAACCAAAAAGTGGGGGAGAATTTAGTTAAAAAATTTACAACATTTTCATAAAAATTTGTTGAATCTTCCAAAATTATAAATATACGCTTAACCAAATAAGTAAATTACATAGGTCAAATTTGCACTTAACTCAATAATATAAATATTAGGTAAATAAACCACGTTGAAGAAGCAACAAAGTAGGGGAGAATTTAGTCAGAATTTTTTATACATTTTCTTAAAAAATTGTTGAATTTTCCAATATTATATGTGGGCCTCGAGTGTGAACTTTTAATTTCGTAAAATTCCCATATATTAATTTCGACATTATTAAGTCATAGGGGCATATCTCTAATATTTGCAAGAAGTAGCATTCGTTGGCACGTGCAAGTCAAAATAAGTATTTACATTGAAGATGGCTGAAGAAACTTTAAACCCTTGAATATTTAAAAATCTACTGTATGAGATTGCGACGAATTCGGAAAAAAAATCTGGATATCGGTTACCGATATCCGGATATCGAAACCGATATCCGGCATCCGATATCCATCGCGTTCCTATATCTACGGTATCCGTAACCAATATACGCCTACCCTTCAGTGATGGATATCGACCGAAATCCGGCGCCGTCCTGGTTTTCCTACCGATACCGGATATCGGTTGTCCGATATCGGATATTGGACTGATATCGGTTGGGCGAACCCTAGTCAATGAACAGTATGAAATCCATCTAGGACAGTGCCCCCTTGAAGCACAAGGAGCCTCAAGTAGACAGTTTTGATCTTAAGGTATTCAACCTAATTTTTTTGAAAATATTATATCAATCCTTCATTTACCTAAAGTTGCAACAAATAAATACATTCATTCAATAGCTTTTGATGCATAAGTTTTCCAGTATCAGTACCCTAAACTTGTCATTTCCAGTTTACTGACATTGCCCTTCTGTGACAAGTACAACTTATCGATGCATCTTCTTCGTTGGGAGAGGAATCATAACTTATATGAGTGCAAGGTTGGCATCTGACATGATTTTAATCCTCAAGATGATCATGCATTGGGCAAGAGAGGACGATGCAACTACAAATAGTCTTCTTGAAGAAGAATTGGTATGTGACAAGTGAGCCACATGGGTCTTTGTGGGAACTTTTGGATCTTAATATCTTGTACTATTTTAATTTCAAATATTTATTTTATATTATTATTGAAAACTTTAAATACCTTCAAACTTATAACCAAAATTTTGAAATGCTTTCAAATGAGAGAGAGGGAGAGCAAGAATGAGAGGGGGGACCAAAAAAGAGAGAGGGAGGTTGAAAGAGGGAAGGGGGGTGGAGACCAAAAAGAGGGAGAGAGAGAAAGAGAGAGAGACCAAAATAAGGGGAAGGAGGTGTGGAGTCCAAAAAGAGGGAGAGAGAGACCAAAATAGGGGAAGGAGGGGTGGAGACCAAAAAGAGGGAGAGAGAGACCGAAATAGGGGACGGAGGGGTGGAGACCAAAAAGAGGTAGAGAGAGAGAGAGAGAGACCGGGAGAGGGGAAGGTGGGTGGAGACTGAAAGAGAGGAAGAGGGAGGGAGAGAGAGGGAGACTGAAGGAGGGAAAGGGGGGTGGATACCAAAAAGAGGGAGAGAGAGAAACCAAAAGAGGGAAAAGGGGGGTGGGGTTGGAGACTGAAAGAGAGGAAGAGGGAGGGAGTTTGACAGAGAGAGAAAGAATAAGATGGAGAGGGCATCTGAGGGAGAGAGAGAGATAGAGAGAAAATCAGATAGAGAGGGAATCCAAGTGAGAGAGAGAGAATCAGATAGAGAGGGAATCCGAGTGAGAGAGGAAGTAAGAGAGAGAGAGAGAGAGAGAGATGAAGTCCGGGAGAGAGGAAGTTTGAGAGAGAGAGAGAGAGAGCAAGGGAATACAATAGAGGGAAAGGGAGACATAGAGAGAGAAATGCAAATGTTAAAAATAAATAATTTGAACATTTAATTGTTGAAACGTCCTTTCATCCCCTGTGACAGGGACACTGTAGAGGATGAGACAACAACTCTTGTGACAGGTGATAAAAATGTGATTTAGTTTTTTAAAATTCTGGGACAGGAGATGCAACAAACTCCATGTCACACTCTCATCAGTCCCCACTTGTTATCCCTCCTGTCACATCTGAGACATCATGTCCAAGACATGTCGTTTCCTACCACGGATTTTGTTCCCAATTAAGTTGACAGGAGTGACATTCTCGTCCAAATTTTAATTTGGGTCTATTCATAAGTTTCAAGAGTGAAGAATTGAAGTAATAGGAAATATGATCAAGAGTTTTGAACAAAAAGCACTTGCCAGTACAATGAGGATTTGAAAAAGCAGTTTGATTGCTCTTTTTTCAGTCTGATTTCTTTGTCCTTTTGTTAGGTTATCTTTGTGGAGAATAACCAAGTTCTATACCTTTTTGCATGTATAGTGCAGAAATGCAGACGGGATGATTTTTTCATCCCGGGACGGAAAAATCGTCTCGTCTAAGGGTTTGGACGAAATTCGGGACGAATTTACCACCAGACAGGACGGTTTTCATCCTGTGGGACTAAAAAACCGTTCGTCCGGAGGTCTCAGACAATGGACGGACGAATCTGGACAAAAAAACCACCGGATTCACATCTGATGGTTGAGATGTAGCCACCTGGCCTCACTATGACAATTTGCATCAAAGTCCCTGTATTTTTACACGCGTGCAAACTGACGCCGCTCAGAAATAATTGTACATATGTCCTTTGCACTCTCTCTCCTCTGTATTTCCCTAAAAAACTTTTAAAAATCTATATTAATATATAAAATATATAAAACGGGTTTTTCTTGTCCGGGACAAGGGACGGGACAGTTTTTTCCCCGGACGGGATGAAAATTTGTCCCTGGAGGACTGGACAGGACGGTTTTCGTATCGTTGGACGAAAAATGCATCCCCTCCCATCCATCGTCCATGTCCGGGACGATCGAGAACTATATTTGCATGCCACCACCATCTCTAATGCTAACTAGAATTTGTTTGGCATCTATTTATACTGCAGATAATTGTTATTTGGCAATATTAAAGTGCCAGCTAAAGTATTTTAATTAAAATAATGAATATTCCTACAAGAAAATTCCATTAAATTTTCAAAAATACTCACTAACTTTATATAACTAAGTTTAATTATCACAATATTTCCGTACATTACCTTGCAGTATATATTTGTTTCATTATTTCGCTTGCTTTAAATTAGATTTATTTTTTAAGAAATACTTATAACTTTTTATAACTCTGCCTCTCTCTCTATCCTCTCAATCTCTACTCTCGCGCTCTCTCTCTTGTTTCCTTTCATTCTTGCTCTCAGTCTTCCCACTCTACTTTGATTCAAATAAAATACAACCGTCCCCAATCGTAATCATAGTAGGATGAACGAATGAAGAGGTTGATTGTTCAGATTCTCTTTTTTCTTGAGAGGTTCATGTCTGTCTCTAAAGATCATCGGCTCAGCCTACTTCAGATCTCTCTCTCTGTCTGTCTCTGTCTCTCTCTGTCTCTGTCTCTGTCTCTGTCTCTCTCTCTCACTTTCTCTCTCCCCTTCTCTCTATCTCTTTCTCCCATTCTCTCTCTCTCTCCCCTTCTCTCGATCTCTTTCTCCCATTCTCTCTCTCTCTCTCTCTCTCTCTCTCTCTCTCTCTCTCTCTCTCTCTCTCTCTCTCTCTCTCTCTCTCTCTCTCTCTCTCTCTCTCTCTCTCTCTCTCTCTCTCTCTCTCTCTCTCTCTCTCTCTCTCTCTCTCTCTCTCTCTCTCTCTCTCTCTCTCTCTCTCTCTCTCTCTCTCTCTCTCTCTCTATATATATATATATATATATATATATATGTCTTTCCCAAGAATCTCTCCTTTCCCATATAGCTCCCACAACAATAGATTAAACCATCTATTATTATATCTTCCAATCTATCTCTCCGTTTCACAATGCACTCCCAACAATGAGCACATCACTCTTACTCTCCTACATGATTTTCATTGTTAATAACTAACTCATGAATTTAAACTGAGAAAAAGGTGCATAAAATAAAACAATTAGGGCAGGTGGAAGTAGAAAGGAGTACCTCAAAAAACCTAGATCATCCATTAATTTATGTAAATATCTGTACCTTCGGGGGATAGAAGAGTAGCTGAGGCTCGGAGACAGCCCCAAACAAAGTGACACTTATGGATCAAATCTATCCCCACTCAGGACCAATGATCTGAGATATATCGCAGCGTGATCACGCCCCAATGTTCTCGACCTCGGCAGCCTTGTCCACCCTCTTAACAATCCCAGCGATAACCTGGACAGCCGAGAGAGATAGATGAGAGGACAATTCCATGGATTAACATATATCCAACAAGATGATCCAAGAGAGATAAAAAAATTATGTATTAGCCCATGAATTTTTGTGATTTCAAGTTGGGCCAAAATTCATAGTTTTTCTTTAACCAGTGGCGCAGAAGAGGTATATAGGAGGACAATGCCATGGATTAGACATGGTCGTTCTGTTCTGTTCGTTTTAAACGAACAAAAAATTTGCACAAAAGAACCGCACAGGGCCTTGTTCTTTGTTCTCTTCTTTTTTTTTTTTTCAAAAACGAACAAAATTCGCACATTCGCACAAAACTAGAACAAAATTCGCACAAAGCGAACACGGGTCTGTGCGATGTTCTGTTCGAATTTGTTTTTTTTTCTGTTTGGAAAACCTAACAGAACGAACAATTCGCACAAAAAGAACAGAACGACCATGTCTACCATGGATGTAAATATATCCAGTGAGATGATGCAACAGAAATAGAGAGAAAATTATGCATTTATCCTAGAAATTTTGTAATTTTACCTTGCCAGGACCAAGTTCATAAGTTTTCTTCAATCCATTGCTGAGAAGAGATTTGACAGTGAACTCCCATTGGACAGGGGAAGTCACTTGTCGGGCCAGAATTCTTTTGATCGTATCCGGGTCAGAGTGCGGTTGCGCATCCACGTTGGATATAACGGGGATTCGAGGGGTTATAATCTCCGTCTGGGCCAGTGCTGCTTCTAGCCTGGAAACAGCAGGCTCCATGAAAATGGTGTGGAAAGCACCTGCCACAGCAAGACGGACCTGCCCGAAATGTGTACGCAATGAATTCATAGATCATGGCACGTAAAAAAAAAATATATTAATATTACACCATGGTTATATGAAGGGATCGGCTATCAACCAAGAACTTTGAAATGGATTGATCAGATAGTTGCTTATTACAACCGATCAAAATTTTCAGACGAATCAGAGTTTCAATCAAAATTTCCTACCATTTCTGATCAATTGGTTTGGTCGATCACGATAAAGTCTTGGCAGATCTTGCCTCAAAAGATCGAACTTGACCTATCTTTATGTTGATCCAATCGATCTGGTTTGATCAGTTCCATTGAGCAGGATCATCCATTCGAGCAGGAATGATCCGTTGATCAATAAATTAACTAAAACATAAAGACCCTTTCTGCACTCTCTCCCCCACAAGATCAATCATTATACCGCCTTGTATTTCAGAAATGACCTATAAGGGCTTATTTGGCCTGCATGCAACAGCACCTGATTAGAACAATTGAGCCCGTTGGTCCACTCCTGAGCAGATTAGATCATCAAACGGCCCTCTTCAAATCAATGGGATTGGATTGATCAGAACAGACACAGGGCCATTCTGTTGATCTAAATTTTAGATTCGTACTGATCCAATCCGATCCCCACCCCTATTTATACGACTATGTAGAATAGATGCAGAAAGTTCAGCATTGGGAAAATTTTAAAAGTAGGGCTTAAAAGAAACACAGACCGTCATTCTAGCTTTGAATGACTTCGCTTTGGCTTCTACAGCTTCAATTCCCTTCAATCCTCCAGAAACTGCGTAGTTTCCCTTAATTTGCAACAAAATTCACTAGTTTACGATTCCACCACAAAAATATTACTGATAACGATACGGAAATAAAAGTGGCAATTTATAGAAGATGATTGGAGATGGGTTCAAGTATGATGAATATTACGGGGCAAAGAAAGTTTGCAATCTGGACTCTGTCTTTCTCTTCCACTTCCTCATTTGCTGCATCACAAAGTAGTTGAACCTTCTCCGAATCAAGCCCGATAACGCTCACCATTCCACTCTGAGCAGCATCAGCTGCATCCTGAAATGGGAAAACCCGAGCCAAGTCAAATCAAGATTTTTTTTTTGTATTTTAGATTTTTGGTCTTCACCTGCATTGCCTCTCCTCGCAGCTTGACCAGCTTGAGACCATCCTCAAAGCTTTGACGGGAGGAAGGAACATTTCACAGCATCATGATGAAGATAAGCAAATTATTTAATATCTAAATCATTATTAAGTATACCATTATGACCAAGATCTATACCTAAAAGCCCCAGCAAATGCAAGGGCAGTGTATTCTCCCAAGCTGAGCCCACAAGTGACATCAATTGAATTTATAATATCCTGACCACCTTCACGGGCACGGAGAACCTCAACGGCAGCTAGACTCGTGACGTAGATACCCGGCTGTATTCAATGGTTTTTCATGTAGATAAAGGAAAATATTATGATAAAAAAAACACAAAGCTTGAAAATCAATGTATTTTCCTCAATTTTTAAGGAATTTACCTGACTTATCACCGTTGAATCAAGCTTTTCTTTTGGTCCATTGAGGCAAAGGTTCAGGAGATCATATCTGATCAAAAGATAAGAACATTAGAAAATTGAGATTTAGTAAGCTCTGAATCATTCGAAAATGAACTAACACCTACCCAAGAATGTTGTTCGCTCTCTGAAACAATTCAGCGGCTGCCGAAACGCTCTGGGCAACGGCACCCATTCCAACAGCTTGGGCACCCTTGGTAAAGATATATTGGACATATTTGAAAAAGAATCGCAAGTATTATTATTCAAATTTTAGAATGCGGCCGAGATGACAGACAGAACACTAAATGAAACGCCAAATTCCATGCTACTCAAACGACTTTCAAACGTAATCAATCCAATCCTACAATTGATCAATAAACATTGAAATAAAAAATGACCACACTGGCAAAAAAAAGCATCCGGGAGAAATGCTAGACAGAAAAATATTGAATTGTCTGTGTTGATCTGAGTATTACATGTCTTTATTTTCTCTCTCTTGTTAGCCCATTAAGGGCCCTCTCTAGTCAGCCCATTAGGGCTTCCTATAAAACCCTGTAATCTCTTTCATTTGCTATCAAGAATTGTTCTTTTCTTGTTTACAGTCTGAAATGCTTAACCAGCAAGGATGAACAATTCCCACCTGACGTCAAATTTCAAATTGGCGTCTAAAAACCCAAAAAAAAAAACAACTAACACAGAATAACCCAAAAACTAAATTTACGTGAAAGCGTGGGTATGTTTGCAACCTAAAAATGGGTAGTAATCAATCCAAGCCCACAGTTGATCAATAAACCTTGAAAAAAATTGACGAGACTGGTCGAAAAAAATCATCCGGGAGAAATACTATAAAGAAAAATATAGAATTCGCACCTGACGTTAAATAATAAATGTGTATCTAAAAACCCAACAAAAAATATAACACAGAAGAACCCAAAAAAAACAGAAAAACAAACAATTACATGAAAGCTTGGGTAGGCTTGCAAACGAAAAACAGGTGTAATCAATCCAATCCCACAATGGATGAGACTGGTCGAAAAACAGCATCCGGAAGAAATGCTAGATAGAAAAATATAAAATTCGCACTTAACATTAAATTAAAAATGTGCGTCTAAAAACAAAAAATATAACAAATAATAATTTGAAAAAAATCCACGGTTTACCTGTCCGGGAAACATGAAAGCGTGGGTAGGCTTGCAATCTACAAACAGAGAATCCGCTGCAGAAGCCCGAGAACCAACGGCGACGCCAGCACAAGCCCTAAATCTCCACACATTCTTCGGAAAGGACCTCACTGGCCCGAACCGAGAGAGCTTCGAGTTGGATATGGACGGCAACAAGGCGAGCGAAGAGGTTGCCGCACCAGAAGCCATCTCCCCACAAAAATCCAAGAAAACTGCGCTAAACAAGAAAGATCGAACCAAAAAAAACACTAGAAAAAGATAAGATTTCAAATTCTTCGCGAGATTGAACACTCTCGCGTGCTATTCCGATCAGGAGAGGCGACGATGGACGGAGCTCACGAAGCAAGAACACACTAAAGAAGTGGAAATAAATAAATATTTATATTTATTTCCCAGTGGAGTACCGTCACCGCTATGGTCACTTTAAAGGGTCAAGGTGAGGTTTTCCTTAAACTCCTTCGCGGTAACTGGAAGGAAACTGGTTTATCCATTGGAATTTATATTTTGAAGTCTAAGGTTAAGGGTAATTTGGTCAAAGAACAGATCAATACACCTAGGGCTGGACATTTACGACCAAGGACCAGTTTGACCCAACCAAACCGGGAACTGTAGGTCCTCCGTTTGAGGGTAAACCGGTTGGTCAAACAGGTTTAGGCCCAAGAGTCAAACCAGACAGGAACCGGAAGTATATTATTTAATATTTTTTATAAAATTCTAAAAAATAGAAAATCCAACTCTACGGAGAGTTTCTATTTAGCTCAGCGTAGACGCCATATATTTGACCATCTGTGGGCACCCACTCGATGTAGAAAATACTTAACATTACTATGAGTCGTAGGGATGGATCATCGGGGACATGGACGATGGACAGGACGGAATGAAGATCGTCCCGTCTGACGTCCGGAATCAGTGCAGGGATGCGGACGGAGGGTTTTTATGTCCCAGGACGAAAAAATTTCCCCGTCCGTGAGAATGGACAAAAATCAGGACGGAAATTCATCCCGAGACCTCCGGACTGGACGGTTTTCATCCACTCGGACAAAAAAACCATCATGTCCGAAGGTCTCAGGACGAATTTCCGTCCCGATTTTCGTCCAACCTCACGGACGGGAAAATTTTTCATCCTGCAACAAAAAACTGTCCCCTCTACGTCCCTGCACTCTCTAGTTCCGTATCGTCCAGGACATGGACGATGGACGGGACGGGGCGAAGATTGTCCCGTCCGACGTCCTGAATCAGTGCAGGGATGCGGACGGGATGGTTTTTTCGTCCGAGACCTCCGGACGGGATGGTTCTTTCTTCTAAGACCTCAGGGCGGGACAGTTTTTTCATCCAAGTGGACAAAACCGTCCCATTCGGAGGTCTCGGACGAATTTCCGTCCCGATTTTTGTCCAACCTCGCGGACGGGACAATTTTTTTGTCCTGAGACGAAAAAACCGTCCTGTCCGCATCCCTGAACTATAACTATGACCATATACTTTCTACTTTGACATTGACTAGGCAACCTGATCAAATTGGGACTAGTCCTGACCAGAACAGAACTGAAGTTGAACGAACTGGAACTAAACCTAAGTTTAAGTAAGGTTTAGGTCTTTGCTAAAAACTTGGTCCGGACCAGGACCATCAAACCCTAAATACAACTATACAGGTAGGGATGGGGTTAAGGGTAATGTGATCAAATAATTTACCAACACAAGTATACACGTACTGCTTAGGAATGGGTGTCACTATCCCTGCTCTGACCGAGCCATTATTTTTAACCTCTCGTCGTCGATTCATCTTCGCTACATTTCTGCTCCTCGCACCTTTTGCTAGTCTTCTTCTCCGCACAAATTGGCTTCAAGTGAGTAAATTTCTAAGTGCCCTACACCCCAAACCCAGTGAGCAGAGGTCCACATAACTGCATGACGCAGCTTTATTTATTATTTTTAAAATGTTGAATATATGATTATAAATTTGCAAATGAGGGAGGGGCGATTGAGGCTGAGAATCCACACTATGCAACTCACAAAACCACACGAAGTGGTTCTATAAATGTTTTTTAAAATGATGAATTTGCAATTTAAAAGTCTTTCAGCACTCTAGTTTATAGTATATACCTGATAATTGATTTCTTTATGACCTTGATAATTAAAAATTGGGGGAATTGATAGCGTAATATCTACTGCGGATAATTATGAACCTCAATTCAAGAAGTATGAACAATGTTTGTCTAATATCAATTGGACATAATACATCATTTCACCTCTGTGCCCCGTAATGAAGAATATTATTCAAAAGGTTAGATGGCCCGGACGAAGAGGAAGAAGAAAATGACCATCCCTATTTAGTGTTTGCCATGTCGTGACAACAATGACAAGGACTAGGGAGCTTAAAAAATATAGTCGAGGAGGTTGTATGGACCGGAAAAAAATTGTAACGGGTGCGCAGATATTCACGAACGAACATGAACACGAACACAAACAGGAAAAGCCCTGGGGAACAATGTTTGCAAACTGACAAACTGTTCGCGAAAATACAGTGGGAGAAAAAAAAAGCGAGTGAAATCGAGCCAAACATAAACACAAACAACTATTTCTAGCTGTTCGTTCATCGACGAACATCGATTATTCAGCATCAAACGATGAACATCTAATCCCTAGGAGGTTGACTTAACAAAAATTAAATTTAGTGAATATTTGGTGTGCTGACGTAAGCAATATATACTGGGCTTATATTGGAAATGGGCCTAGGCGTAGTGGGCCTATATTTGGTCAAAAGCGAGTTTGACGTGTGCGCAGACCTTTGAAATTTCCTATTTCTTCTTCTTCTTCTTCTTCTTCCTGTTCTTCCTCGTTCTTCTACTTCTCGCGCGAAGAATCGGGGGAGCAATCGCTAGGGTTTCGAATTGGGATCGAGAAGAAGGTAGAGGAGTTGGGTAGAACTCGAACGAGGAGGAGATGGATCAGGTGGCAAACAAATTGGGGTCGTACTGGTTCTCCAAGAGAGCCGATAAGGAGATTTCCTCCGTGGGCGATGATCTTAATGTAACCGCCCTCTTCGTCTTTCTTCATGATCTCTAGGTTTTTTTATCTTTTCATAATCATCGGTTTTAAATCGTTAATTAAGGATATATCGCGGGTGTTAAGTCGTTAATTGTGGTTTTGATCGTACCAAATGATTTATTTATCGGTTGGGTTCGCTAACGGTTTTGATCTCCTTCTTTCATGATTTTTTGTTTATGGGTTTGATGAAGAATGATGAATTTTGCACCCGTTTGGATTTTTGAGCTTATGATTTGCCCACGGGAATAGTTCTTTCTTTGGGAGATACGCGATTATCAAATCGAGTCCGGTTATCAAATTCAACGTTTGCAGGGTGAATCCATGATATGAGATACGCGATCTAAGGAGTTCGAGTGTAATTGAACGTCGAATCTTTCAATTGTATCGAAATTTCTCTTCCTCGGAATATTGAAATTTCTTGTAAAACTAGTTCCCTCGTTTGATAACAGGACTCGATTTATTCGTCATGGTTGAACGATGTCATGTTTTTCTTTTCCTTATGCTTGGTTTCTCTTCTACGGAGATAACTCGTTTAGAGTGGCTGTCTCTCAAGATATCATTCAGAAAAAATAAAGAAACAATTCGGAGATGCCACGAACAGGCTGTTGAGTTTCTGCTTCAAAAATCTTATTTGAATTTGAAAATTTCGACTTCATCGACAACTTATTTTCAGCAGAGACTCTACTTGGCGTAAATTATGGTCGTTTATTCATCATTCTTTTTCGAAATTGTGCATTTTTTTCTGGAGATTCTTCTCCTGAAGTGGAGATTTCTATGGACATCGATTATTAAGGAACCAAACGAATAAACGCCTGTTGACTACTCTTCCATGCCTGATTGAATGCACTTGTGCTCGTGAAGTTCTTAACTCAATGCAGACTGACTTTCTACAAAGGCACGGCCATGTTGTCCTATTCTAAGCTGACATTTGTCATTTTTTTCTGTGGAAGTAAATTAATAAATAAACCCAATAAATAAAGAAACCCTGCTCCACTTTTCATTCCAATATAGATGCCCATAACCTTCTGTATGCAGATCTTAGACAGAGATATGCCCATGCTTTCACACTCTAATTCGATCTTTGTCAATTTATGATGACAGTCTCTGTCAACCAGCATCGAAGGAGGGGCAAAATGGCTGGTGAACAAGCTTAAAGGTCAATCTTGTCACCCAGCGATAGGGTTCACCATCCATGACGAGTCATCTTCATCTGTGTCATGACGAAGTTTTCATTGTCATTGTTACTCGTCCACGAATAGGATGGTGCTGAGATAGTCATAATCATTATCATTGTTCTCATCTTATCATCATACGATATCTCTACCCCTGAGTCTCTCCCTATCCACGCTAATTTATGTCAGTACTATTTCTCGAGTCACAACTCTCTCTCTCTCCATCTCTCTCTTTCTCCCATCTTTCTCTCTCATTCCCTGACTCTCTTTCTCCCATCTTTCTCTTTCTCTCTCCTTGACTCTCTTTCTCTCTCATTCCCTGACTCTCTTTCTCCCATCTTTCTCTGTCCCTCCCTTTGACTCTCTTTCTCTCTCATTCCCTGACTCTCTTTCTCCCATCTTTCTCTGTCTCTCCCCTTGACTCTCTTTCTCTCTCATTCCCTGACTCTCTTTCTCCCATCTTTCTCTGTCTCTCTCCTTGACTCTCTTTCTCTCTCATTCCCTGACTCTCTTTCTCCCATCTTTCTCTGTCTCTCTCCTTGACTCTCTTTCTCTCTCATTCCCTGACTCTCTTTCTCCCATCTTTCTCTGTCTCTCTCCTTGACTCTCTTTCTCCCATCTTTCTCTGTCTCTCTCCTTGACTCTCTTTCTCTCTCATTCCCTGACTCTCTTTCTCCCATCTTTCTCTGTCTCTCTCCTTGACTCTCTTTCTCTCTCATTCCCTGACTCTCTTTCTCCCATCTTTCTCTGTCTCTCTCCTTGACTCTCTTTCTCTCTCATTCCCTGACTCTCTTTCTCCCATCTTTCTCTGTCTCTCTCCTTGACTCTCTTTCTCTCTCCTTCCCTGACTCTCTTTCTCCCATCTTTCTCTGTCTCTCTCCTTGACTCTCTTTCTCTCTCATTCCCTGACTCTCTTTCTCCCATCTTTCTCTGTCTCTCTCATTGACTCTCTCTCTCTCTCCCACCTGTCTCTGTCTCTCTCCCTGACTCTCTTTCTCCCATCTGTCTTTGTTTCATTCCCTGACTCTTTTTCTCCCATCTGTCTCTATCTCTCTCCCTGACTCTCTTTCGCCCATCTTTCTCTGTGTCTCTTCCGAACTCTTTCTCCCATCTTTCTCTGTCTCTCTCTCTGACTCTCTTTCTCCCATCTTTCTCTGTCTCTCTCTCTGACTCTCTTTCTCCCATCTTTCTCTGTCTCTCTCTCTGACTCTCTTTGTCCCATCTTTCTCTGTCTCTCTCTCTGACTCTCTTTCTCCCTTCCCTGTCTCTCCCCGACTCTCTTTCTCCCATCCCTCTCTCTCCCCAACTCTCTTTCTTCCATCCCTCTCGCTCCTGACTCTCTTTCTTCCATCCTTCTCTCTCCCTGACTCTCTTTCTCCCATCTCTCTCTCTCTCTCTCTCTCTCTCTCTCTCTCTCTCCCTGACCCCCCTCTCTCTCTCCCTGACTCTCTTTCTCCCATCCCCCCGTCTCTCTCTGTCTTTGTTGTCTCTCTTTCTCCCATCCCCCCTCTCTCTCTCCCTGTCTCTCTTTCTCCCATCCCCCCGTCTCTCTCTGTCTCTGTTGTCTCTCTTTCTCCCATCCCCCCGTCTCTCTCTGTCTCTGTTGTCTCTCCTTCTCCCATCCCCCCCCTCTCTCCCTGACTCTCTTCCATCTTTCTCCCATCTCTCTCTCTCTCTCTCTCTCCTTGACTCTCTTTCGCCCATCCCCCCTCTCTCTGTCTTTCTGTTGTCTCTCTTTCTCCCATTCCTCTCTCTCTCTCTCTCTCTCTCTCTCTCTTCCCCTCTCCTGTGAGCCTTGTATCTCTCCCCTCTCTCTACTTTTCGTCCCCGTGTCATCTGGTCATCATCATTATCAAAGAGTTGTCCTTTGCTTGAAAATACCGTCGTCTTCGTCTTCCACAATTGTGATGATGATGACACTGTTCTGGGATGACAATCCCTCAGAACCCTATTAAATCCACCGTGGTCAACGTCGTTGACTTTTTGTCTGTATGATGGAATGACAGGAAAGATGCAGAAACCATTGCCAGATCTGCTGAAGGAACACGACCTGCCGGCCGGCATCTTCCCCCGGGACGCCACCCACTATGAGTTCAACGAGGAGACCCACAAGTTGATCGTCTTCATCCCCGCCGTCTGTGAGGTGGGCTACAAGGATTCATCCACTGTCCGATTCTCTGAGACCGTCACCGGCTATCTGGAGAAGGGCAAGCTGGTGGACATCGAAGGAATGAAGACGAAGGTCCTCGTCTGGCAGAAAGTCAACGCCATAGCCACCGAGGGCTCCAAGGTCCACTTCACCACCTCCCTGAAGAAGACCCGCAGCCGGGCCGCCTATGAAATCCTCAGGGATGGCCTCCCTATAGAGAAATTCTGATCTCCATTGGAAGAAAGATATCAACTTTGTATGCCTGAACATGATAAATTGATAACTTCACTTGTGCATGACGAAAGGCGATTGTGGGTCAACAAAGGGATCAGATCATGATCATAGTAGACATGGTTGTTTGGTTCCTTTTGTGCAAATTTGTGCGAATTGTTTGTTCTGTTTGGTTTTCCAACAGAACAATATCAAATTCGAACAGATCATTGCACAGACCCGTGTGCGGTTCTATTGTTCGCTTTGTGCGAATTTTGTTCTAATTTTGTTTGTTTTTGCACAAAAAAAGAACAGAACAAAGAACAAGGCCCTATGCGGTTCTTTTGTGCGAATTTTTTGTTCATTTCAAGCCAACAGAACAGAACAACCATGTCTAGATCAGAGTGGCCATGACTTTGAACCATCTGATCCGATCATGACGAACCGTGATCAGATTGGTCAGAACGAAGCGGGAGCTGGCGCCAAATGAGAAGCAAAATCAAACCATCTCAGAATTGCAGGGCGGATACACTGCTGGTCGTGCGAAGTGCGGTTCAAAAATTACTACTGTAGCACGTAACGACTGGGCACCGCGTGCAAAGACAGATGGGTGCCGTTTGGGGGTGATCTTTGTCAGATCATGATTCATATTCATATAAACCGATGATCATGATTCCCAAGATCATAATTGATCCTAAGGGGGTTGGGTCTTTTGATGATCACTCATATTTGCTAGTATAATGCAGGGATGCGGATGCGACGGTTTTTTCATCCCGGGACAAAAAAATCGTCCTGTCCCAGGATACGAATGAATTTCGGGACGAAAATTCGTCCCAGGGACCACTGGACGGGACAGTTTTTGTCCTATGGGACGAAAAAACTGTCCATCCGGAGGTTTCGGACGATGGACGTACGAATCTAGACGGAAAACCATCGGATTCACATACGACGGCTGAGATGTTGCCCGGTATTTTTATGTGCGTGCAGATGGACGCCGCTCAGACATAATTGTAAATATGTTCCTGTGCATTCTCTCTCCTCCATAATTCCCTAAAAAACTTGAAAAAAATCTATATTAACAAATTAAAAATATAAAATGGGTTTTTTTCGTCCGGAGCAAGACAGGGATGAAACTTCATCTCGAGAGGATTGGACGGGACGAAAAATGGTCCCGGTATGATTGGACAGGACAAAAAACTGTGCTTCGTCCCTGAACTTACTCTGGACGTCGGACTGGACGAAATTCGTCCCGTCCCGTTCCGTCCATAGTCCACGTCCCGGACGATCCAGAACTATAGCTACTAGTGATCTGATGGGAATTGATCAAGCCCAAAAGACATAAAGGCCCAAAATAAGATGGCCCACCAATCCAATTAAATGCTTACTCCCAGCGAGTGGGGGGAGGAGAGGGAAGAAGATGGGCTCAAGCGCTGTTCTTGGGAGCTCCTTCTCCCTCTCTCCTCGAAGGAGATATCGATCGACTATCAGAAGTTGCCTTGAAATCAAGTGAGGACGACGGGGGGGTCAAATTCTCATCTGGGTTTCATTTGTTTTTCATTTTTTCCCTTGTTGATGGCAATTTTCTTCTGATGGGGTCGCAGGTCGGAGGTTTACTTCACCGCCGGAGCGCATCTCATCCCTCACCCGAAGAAGGTGATGATGAAATACGTTCGAATTCTTCGTTCTCGCTGTTGAATTCATGTTGTTTTGGTCTTTCTTGTGGTTGAATTTGTGGCAGGTTGATCGCGGAGGGGAGGACGCCTTCTTCGTTCATGGGCGCGGAGGAGGTGTTCTTGGCGTGGCGGATGGAGTCTCCGGGTGGGGATGAATCATTTCGTTGATAGAATTTTGGTTTTTTTTTGTTGGGTTTTTTCATATTTTTTGGAGACAAAGAAGTGATCTTGATTTGATACTCTGCTTTGTGTTGCAGATGGGCTCAGCGAAACGTTGATCCTTCACTCTTTTCGCGGGAGTTGATATCTCACGCTTTAAATATTGCGGGCGACGAGGAGGTCTCTCTTTCTCTATCAATCTCTATCTCTCTCTCCCCATCTATCTATCAATCTCTATCTCTCTCTCCCCATCTATCTATCAATCTCTATCTCTCTCTCTATATATCTCTCCCTCATTCCCTCTTCTATCTGTCTCTCTCTCTCTGTGTCTCCCTCACTACCACCCTCCCTGTCTGTCTGTCTGCCTGTCTCTCTCTCTCTCTGTCTCAATGTCTGCTTCCCTCACTCTTTCCCTCTGTCCGTCTGTCTCTCTCTCTATCTCTCTATCTCTCTCTCTATGTCTCCCTCTCTCTCTATTTCTCCCTTCCTCACTACTTCCCTCTCTGTCTCTCTCTCTCTGTCTCTCTCTCTGTCTCTCTCTCTGTGTCTATGTCTCCCTCCCTCTCTGTGTGTGTGTCTCTCTCTCCCTTCCCTCACCCTCTCTCTCTCTCTCTCTCTCTCTCTTTCTCCCTGTCTGTCTCTCTTTATCTCTCTCCCTCCCTGAATCCCTCTCTCTATCCTTCTCTCCCTTCCCCAACCTCTCTTTTTCTTACTCCTCTCTCTCTCTCTGTCTGTCTCTATCCTTCTCTCCCTCCCCCCCCTTCTGTCTTTCTGTCAATCTCTCTTTTTCTTATTCTCTCTCTGTGTCAATCTTTCTTTCTCTCATTCTCTCACTAACTTTCTGTCTATTTGTCAATCTCTCTCTCCTTCTCAGTCTCTGTATCAATCTATCTCTCCTTCTCAGTCTCTGTGTCAATCTATCTCTCTTTCTCAGTCTCTGTGTCAATCTATCTCTCTTTCTCAGTCTCTGTGTCAATCTATCTCTCTTTCTCAGTCTCTGTGTCAATCTATCTCTCTTTCTCAGTCTCTCTGTCAATCTCTCTCTCTCAGATACACACATAAACACACTCTTTCTCTCATACTCTGTGCATGGCAAGCCTTATATATATGCCATCCATCTCTTTATCTTTGTAACCTGTAGTCCATGCTTCAGGCTGATAATGATCCTCAAAATCTGCTGCGGAAAGCCCACGCTGCAACGCAATCTAGAGGCTCGGCCACTGCGTAAGGTTTCAATCTTATACTCACATTCCAGGACCACGAAATATATATATAAAAAAAAAAAAAATTTCCCCGCGAAAAATCTAAATTGGATTTATTCTCTCCCACATTTTGGAATAGGATCATTGCACTCTTAGAGAGAGATGGGACGTTAAAGATTGCTAATCTTGGTGATTGTGGGCTCCGGGTAATCCGCAGAGGTTTGTTTTCTTGTAGTGTTATTCTGATTATTCTGTAATTTTGGTAAGCGTGGGTTTTTTTGATTGTACTCTAGGCCAAGTGATCTTCTCCACGTCTCCACTAGAACACTACTTTGACTGCCCCTTCCAACTGAGCTCCGAGGCTCTCACTCAAACTTACAAAGATGCCGTGGTATTCTTCATTCAGCTGTTCCTCTTTTAAGTTTGAAACTTTTGACCAAATTTCCATTTTTTGGAATATTTATCCGTGTCGGGTTTAAAATATTTATTTTCTGGTGGGTTTAGAACTCCATTTGCTAGAACAAAGCCTAATTAGAGACAATTAAGTATTATGCGGGAGTACAACACAATAGAGTAATCAGTACTCAAGACTATCCTCTCCTTGGGATTGATCTCCTCCCCATTTTCTCAAAATGACCGAATTACCTTTCCTCAACTTAGAATCATATATGTTGGTATATATGAAAACGTCTGTGTACTCTCTTTAATTTTTAAACGTCATGTATCTTCCTCTCCGTCGCATCTTTTTTGCTGTTTGTTGTTGGTTTTCTTCCATGTTCTTTTGTCAAAGTGGAATGATTGGAGGCCCATCCCTTTCATCGTGGCCTGCGCCTTTGCAAGGAAAGCCCTTTCAATCGATCTCCTTGTCTTTAGATCGATATCTGTCTTTCTTCCTTCCTCTCACTCAAGAATCCATATCCATTGGATTGCAATTGGATTTGTCAGAGTTCTCAACAGATAAACATTTTAATCGATTCATTGCATTATTCCCTCCATGTTTGTACCACAAACATTTGCCCTGTCCTCAAAAGGAATTTCAGTCTTTCTACTCTGTAATCTCCCAAAGTTTTCTTTCAAAAAAAAAAAAAATCACCCAAAGTTTCTTCCCGGCCTTGTTCCCTGACTCTTCAATCTCTTTCTATTGGGGCTTGGCGCATCTTCTACAACATCTACTTCATTGGTCCTAGTTTACGTCGACGCCAACGGGATGACCCAAATAGACTGAGGACGGGGTCAACAACCATTGTAATGACAATGTAGTTCTCATGTTTTTGTTGGTTGACAACGGTAGGCTCCCCTGGACGGTTGACAACATCATTCTTGATGTTGAGAATGACGAGTGATTTTGAGGGACGGTGTCAACCATTCTTGATGCCCTGTCACTGACTACAATGATCACATCAACCATCGCCTGTCCAGAATTCCTCAATGTCATTTGTCTACAGCAGATGATGACGTTGATGAAATAGTTGATGTGTGCCGAACCCTCTGTCTATAACAGTCATTACTGTCTAATCAACTGAAGTATTTTCCTCATTCTATTAATCTACGCTCCACAATGTTTATGGTCATATAAAAAATTATGTTGAACAGGTATGTAGCGTGCAGTTGACTGCGGGAGATACGGTTGTCATGGGCTCAGACGGGCTGTTTGATAATGTTTTTGACCAAGAAATTGTCTCTCTGGTCTCGGAATCAAAGGACGCCGATGATGCAGGTCGAGACCACCAGCTGATTTTACCATCTTTTCTGTAATTTTTTGATTAATTCGCTCTTACAAGATGATCTGCTCCTGCAGCGAAAGCGTTGGCTGATTTGGCTAGCAAACATTCCGTGGACACTGGATTTGACTCTCCTTACTCCATAGAAGCCAGGAAACGGGTCTGTGATAATTAGAATTCCTCTGAATGATTGACAGACTGAATTCCGTTTTATAAGATTTGGTGAATTTTTTGAGATATTTAATGTTCTTCTTTAAGGGAGTTTCCTGAATAATACTTGTTGAAATTATGAACAGGGTTATGACGTGCCAGCCTGGAAGAAAGTTCTGGGGGGGAAAATCACAGGCATGCTTCTTTTCCAACATTTCGTTTCATCTCTATATCTCTCTCAACATAAATAAAATTAAATCTCTTCACCCATCTCTTCTTAACTCTCACACAAGCATGTATATCTTTCTCAACTTCACCTCTCTCTGAATTAGTATGCTCTGTATTATCTCCTTTCCTTCCCTACCTCTCTCTCAACATATACATACTTCTTAATCTCTCAGTATGTTTATATATCTCTGTCCACGCATGATCTCTCTTCATCCCTTTCTCTCTTTGAACCAGTCTCCCTATCTCATGTACACTTCTCTCTGTCTAGAAAAGTAATGTACCCATCATACTGAACATATTTTTTCATCTGAAGGTGGCAAACCAGACGACATCACAGTTATTGTCGGCCAGGTGACAAGCTCCTGAACAGCAGCATCTGGTACGCATCACAATGTTCTTCCACTCCAACCTAATTAGCTTCTGAAACCCAATTTCCCCTCAATTAATATGTAATTATGGCATCATTCAGTCATCATCGCAAATATCATTATTTCTCCAATGGGCAAGAATGTTTAGTAGGTTTTGAACACTGAAAAATCTGCATACAGGTTGTAAGTAGGATTTGATGATCTGATAGGATCAAGTCACTTGGTTGATCATGATATGAACGAATCCTACTGGTATATGTTGAGACTCCGGAAATAAGCAACTCCCAGTAGCGAGGAAGAGAGCGATAGCTGAAAAACGAGTCGCAAAAGGAACAGGCTGTATTGACCTTCAACCAGAAATGCTAATAATCCCAGATCCGTGATAGATCAACATCCAGGGAGGGAGAAAACAACTGTCTGAGAATCACAGTAAGAACTTTCCAACTAGAACGATAGAACATGAGGGAAGAGAGACGAAGAGAGAAGAAGAAAATGGAGAAGCTGTCGACCGAATCGGCTCCAACAGCGGGGAGCGGGAGAATCTCCTGCAGCTCAGTTCTGGCCGTAACTAACTGCCTGCCTCCTGCATTCTTCCACCCTCCCTTTTATATAAAACTTCCCCCGCTTTATTTAAGCCCGCACTCGCCAGCTTAGATGTCACGTGCGATCGATGGTTGGTACTTGTGCTTGCTCTGATATGTCCTTCCTTGTAACTTATCAGTATAAGGCTAAAAAAGTGTATTTTTTTCTTTAGTATCTCTAAAAAGATCATTTGGGTTACTGCCACTGTCACTCTAGCTGAGCCTCAGAATCGCGCCACCTTCATTTCTAATGTAACTACACAGTGATATCATAATCTCCATTCGGAAAGAAATGCATAGTAATGGACATAAGGGAATCATTTTGCACCTGGAACTCTGGAAACAGCAGTGCATGGGACGGAGGAGTTATCTTCATATTTATCTGATTCAAACAAAAACAAAAAAGAGAACATATCTTAATTTAGTAATAAATTCATACGGATAGAAATACAAGATATTTTGCCGATGATATATGGAAATGGCGCACGAAAAGGAAGACAAGGAAGTGTTTTTTATATTTATCATCAACTTTATCACCCGAGTTCCTGTCACCCTAATCTCACTCAGTTCTTATGTTGTTACTGCAACATTATGTTTTAATGATGGTCATACAATTCTCTTCACGAGGCAAGAATATCGAGCAATTGGGCATAACATTTGCGCAGGCTTTGGGCTAAGAATTCTTCTTATTGTTCTTCCAAAATAATCACCCTACCTTGTGATGCTCTTATCTCTCATGATTCTTTTTATGATTAAAATAACATGTGCTATGACTCCAGGCAGTATCAATAAAGAAAATCAAATATCAGTATGAATCCATACATTGCAGCTTCCATGCTATATGCTCCATCCAATTGCCAATTGTAACTTCTGGATATCCAAACATTACCCTTATGTCAGAATGGATGCCCTTATTTTTAGAGGATCACTAGTTCATCATTAAAATAATTATTAAGAACATAAATTATCCAGTCGGATAGAAACTCATACAAAGGAGAATATAAAATCTGCAAAACAGCAGCATGCAGAAGGACTGAGGAGATGTAAGTTTTCCTCTTTATTGCCTCCAACCAGCCTATTCAAGCATCTAACAACTCCACATCCCTCTTTTTTTATGTAATCACCAAACCATTCATCGGCATCCAAAAGATCATAATTTTCAGGTGGGATATAAAATCCTACCTTAGTGATTTTTTAATGCCTGGGAATAGGGTTTGGACCATCTGGCTATGGATATTCATGATGATTGAGACATATAACTTCGTGTCCTTACATTTGAGGATCATCATCATTATACCCCAACATTGATTGATCCATCTTCTCCATTGCATCATTATGGTGGATGGTACTGACACCATTAGTCCAAGGGCCCACCTTACAATATGAGAAAATATTTTCCTTTTCTCATTGCATTTCACCTCTCTCTTCAACTTTTCCTCTCCACTCTTTTCTCCATTGTAGGATCCCACTGACACTTGTGGCCCATAGATGGGACATAAAAAGAGGGAGAGAGAGAGAGAATCAAATTACTAAGGCTACAAAATGTCTTAAATGTGTAGGGGGTGAATTAGACCTCCTAAAAATATGGGTAACTTTTTTCGATATATATTTAGATAATTTTCTAAGTGGTGGTGGTTTTCTCTAAAATGGGGTTAATTGGTTCATATGTTTTATGTCCATGTTTCTAAATTCTATTTAAATTTCATGTAATGTGTTCTCCTCACATTCTCTTTGGTCCTTATACCTTTACCCTGGTTTATGAATTCTCAGTACCTCAATCCAACCACTTATGAGACTAATCCTCTCCATACAGAAGATTAGAAAATTATATTGATAACATGCTAATTAATTGATAATTATCATACCTTTTATTTTTTATTTGCCCTCAAATGATTATAAATGCACCTTATCAAGCATAAAATGATTAAATCTATTTTTAGAATGATATGATAATGCTTGTGTATTTTTTATATTTTATGGATTTTTCGGCATTGTATTCATGAAGAAAATACATTTTTAAGTTGAAATATGTATTTTAGAATATTATGACATTAAATTCAAAGAAGAATTACTATTAAGTGAAAATTATATTTTTAATATTTTATGAATTAAAAAAATATGGCGTTATTTAATGCATTTTATGAATTTTTTGGTTTCCAATTTTTTTGTGACACGCTGGCAATCCTAGGAGAGAAAATTGGAGGAGATCAAATCAGAGGGCTGAGATTGATTCAACTTCAAATTGTGATATCCAATGATTCAAGAGTTTTGGGATGAAATTTTGAGTGTAGCTTTGTATTTCCCTCGTCTTTTCATCCATACTGTTTGATCTGTAAATAACCTCTTTATTCATGTAAAAATGATATTTTTACTCACTCCCTTTGAGAGGCTGATTGAAAGAGATTGATGTGTTAAAGATATATAAGAATCCCTCGTTATCCTGAGTGCTTGGAGAAGATCAACAGAAAAGAGGAAAGACTTTCCTGATTAAAAAATCCCTATGGTCCTAGCGGAACACAAGGACCTACGGTTATATCTCTTGTCATACACTTGTTAATATCAATCAGTTCTACTTATTCATATCTGCATCAATTATTGTTTCTCTTTCTATCTACCATCACCACCATGCCTCCTCAAGCCATCTACATGAAGTCTTGTCTTCTGATTGTCATATAGATCCTTGTCATCATCTTATTGTCTTATCCTTGTCATCATCATTTTATTTTACTTATTCATCATCTACATCCATCATCACTCCTCCATATCATCCATCTTACTCTTCCATTCACACCACCTACTTTTACGCCCACAACTTGGTACTCTTAATATTATTCATCTTATTTTTATCAAACGGTTACTATCACTCAATCACCTCATCGTTTCGATCAAATCACTATCTTATATGTTAAATGTATATCCTCTGATCCCTTTCATATCACCATTTAAAATAGCATTAGATCCTTAAGCTCCGTTTCGTGGGGAGATGGCCTGTACTCATTACTTACTGGCTAAATTTACTTGCATGAGTCTCGGTTTCATATAAACTTATTGTTTGAACTAAAAAAAACCAATGACATAATGAAACCTAAAATGTTAAGTCTATCAGCTACATGACTGGAACACTCAAAACTCTATTTTGAATTGTGGTCTCAATGGACTCAATCCAAACTAAATTGGACAATGGATTTGAGTCTTTTCTCATTAGTTATGATGAGAGAGTTGCATATATTTCAAACTATATTATGGATCTCATGCATCTTCATTAATCTTGCTTTACCATCGTTCCCAAGCTCATAGACATGAGTCTCGTTTACATAGTTCTTGTTTGTCTTAGGAGCAACATAAACTTGAATGTAATATGAAACATCCGCTATATATTTTTGCTTATATTTTAATTTTTAATCAAATCAATTTATTTCTCAAATAAACCAAAGTATGTTGGTAACAATAGTTTGAGAACATATGAGTCTCTTCAAAACATGATAATCTTCCAAAAAGATATCTCCAAAGAGAAGCTTGAGATTTAATGTTCATTTAGTAATTATTGAAACATTTTTCAGTGTTTCCTAGCTTCAACTTCATATTTTCTCTTCTCAGCTTTCATCCACTTGTCACGAATAAATTTTTCATGCTTCAACCTGTTCCGAGCTAACTGAGGTGCTGCTTGAATTTCTCGGCGAATGGCCTTTACTGACCATACTAAAGGTACTCTTGTCCGTGTGAAGGGTGTGGGACCTTCTCATTTGTCATACCAACTAAGGGGTCCTGTGGTTTATTGTCAAACCTTATGTAAATCTTTGAAGCCCATGTATCATTTTAATTGGCAACTCCAATGGCCTAACAACTTTTATTATCCAAACTTATTATTTAACTATATCAGCATATAGGTTAAATAAATAAGAATTACTTTACTTAATTGATTGATCAAGTTGTCAGCCCATAGGGTGCCAAGCTACTCCTTGTGCCCTAAAAGATACAATGGAGTATGTTAACTGTCTCATGGAACTCCCAAATAACTTAGGGTATGTATAATGGTCAAACAATAACAGTCCTATTTATTATTGTGAGAGAATCATCAGAGAACACCTTCTTGAACTATGTGAATTCAATATCTAGATATTCTTCTTATTTTATCTGATAAACAAATTAGTATCATATATAGCCACATATATCAACATAGATCAGCCTCAATAATTTTGTGGCACATTATCCATTTGCAACTTATACCACACACAAACACTCATCACGTGACACTAGTCAATGCATATCTTAATGGATACTATGTGGCCGTCAAGCCAATCATACATCTATATTATGTTTAAGTTCATTTACTTAAATGATTATTCATTTAGACTATTGTGTGATGTTTACAGTGATGTCTTTGAAAACATGTAATGATCTAGTGTATTATGATGCGATCGTAATATTATGCTCGATAGTTTTGAAACATGCGGTCTAAATATTCATATTTAAAGAATACACAAAATATAAATCAAACAATCCAGAAAGAATAACTCTATCTGGTCAGGCTTATACTACAACTATGACTGATTCTTTATCAATTAGTGTAAAGACACCACAGATGAATGATGGGTTCTCTTTAGGGACATGTTAATCTGAATTGATCTGTATGTAATCCTTAATGGTATTGAACAAAATTTTATTCAGCCTGATTCATATCATTGTCAGAAAATTGGTCCTTAGACCTGAGATATTGTAGACATATCATGGATAGACGACTGTGTTTTGACAATGGCACAAAGGCTGTTGAGTCCCTAATCATAGAACTCGAATTAGTCATAGCTTGGAAATAGCAAAAAGTATGCAAATTCCATTGAGTGGTCCAGATGGGATTCTTTGCCCTCGATACATGGGGATATTGACTCAATGAAGGAATTGCACTTCATGTCTATCTAGGTTAGAGCAGATAATGGAGAAGATATTATCTACTGATCCTATTAATGTATTAGTACGAATTAGAATGATGATTAACCATACATTAAGTCACGTAATAGTCTCAAGTTGATGAAATATTACATTTATATGACAACAAATGATAGTACAGGTTTATGAGAGAGTTAATACACTGCTATGTATTATCTAGCTCGTGGAATATAGTTTGACACCCCACATGTTGGAAACTTCAACAATTAAATGGGTTAAAGTTATCCTTGATTAATCAACCTGCATGTCGATATAGTTAATTAGAAAGGTTCGCCAATAAATATTATTGGGCTATTAAAGGTATTAACCAAATTTATACATGGCCCTAGATGATCACACACATAAGATCTATGGACATTGGGGATATAAATTAAAATATAACAGCTTTTATGAAAATGTCCAGAATTAATAAAAATAAGGGGGCCAAGTATTTCCAACAGATATAGGAACAAATAATCAAATTCCCAGATAAATATAAATCCCTCTATCTTGTCATGGTGTTCACTCTTATTTCCTTATTCTTTCATGCTGATACGATTCCACCCGGAATGTATCGAGTAACCCAATTGTAATTCAAGATTCAATACCCAGAAGTTCAACGATTCAATGCCAAAATTATCGATAGACAATGGAAGGGGGGGGAAGGGGAAGAGAGGATGAGAATTCCTGGGGTTGAAAGGAGAGAAACGGGAATGTTAGATGTGTGTCGTCAGCTCCGCGTCGAGGGTGACGCGTCGACCTACAACCCAGGAGGAGAGAGTGAGAGGCCCGAAGAGGGAGGTAAGGAGAAGAATGGAGACTTCTGGTTGCCTACCTCCCCCGTTTGCGGGGAGGTGTTTAAGTAGGCACTGGGACGGTGTGGGCCTGTTCGGCATTGGCCCGTACTTTCCATCTCGCGTAAACCCTTCGCCGGATCATATAAATACTCCCCCCTATTTCGAGCAGCTTGTCCTCAAGCTGGAAGGATGGGAAACAGTCCTTGATGACGGCTGCCAGTACCATGTAGCTTTGGATGACGGAAGATCCACCCAGTGAGTGAGGACTTGGCAGCCTTCTGGGGACGAGCGAAAAGCTGTGATCTTGGAGGGGATAACGTGCCAAGTGTGACCTTCCGTGAGGAGTGGCAGCAGAGGTTGAGGAGACACGGTGCTGGGGGCAGCGCGCTTGAGCTGGGAGACATGGAAGACAGGGTGGATGCGCACGGTCTCTAGAAGAGCGAGCCGATAGGCCACCGGTCCAATACGTTGGAGGATGGAGTAGGGCCCAAAGTAGCGCGGGGAAAGCTTCTCAAACGGCCGCTTGGCTAGGGACTGCAGGCGATAGGGGCGGAGCTTAAGGTAGACCTGCTTGCTCACTTCGTACTCCACCGGCCGCCGGTGCTGGTCGGCACGAGCCTTCATGGTGGGCTTAGCACGATCCAAGTGTTGACGCAGGAGGTCAAGGTGAGCATCTCGGTCGCGAAGGAGGTGATCGACTTCGTTGTTCGGGGACGGTGACCCGTAACGGAGGAGGCGGGGGGTGGTCGCCCATAGACGGCTTCAAAAGGTGACATGTTGATGGCCGAGTGATGCGAAGTATTGTAGCTGAACTCTTCGCAATGCAACCAAGTACTCCAGCGACGAGGGTCGTGTCCTGCAAAACAACGTAGGTAAGTTTCCGAACTCCTGTTGACCACCTCGGTTTGGCCATCCATCTCCGGGCGGTAAGCTGAGCTGTGGCGGAGTTGTATGCCTTGGAGGGCATGCAACTCCCGCCAAAACCCACTCATGAAGATGCGACCACGATCGGAGACAATGGAGGACGGCATCCCATGCAATTTGATGATCTCCTTGGTGAACTTGTCCGCCACCTCTTTGGCCGAAAACGGATGATGAAGGCCGAGGAAGTGGGCGTATTTGCTGAGGCGGTCCACCACGACCAGGATGGTGTCAAGGCCATTTGACTTGGGTAGGCCTTCCACGAAGTCCATAGAAAGGTCTTCCCAAATACACGCCGGGCTGGGTAGAGGTCAGAGGAGGCCAGCCGGAGTGAGGTGAGACACCTGTTTTGTTGACAAATGTGGTAGCCATCGACGTACCGCTTGATGTCGCTCTTCATCCCTTGCCAAAATAATTGGGGAAGGATACGCTTGTACATTTTGAGAAAACCGCCATGGCCCCCGGTGGCCGTGGAGTGAAACTCTCTTAGGATGGCCTCAACAAGGGATGAAGATTTGGAAAGGACCACCCTGCCATCATATAGTAACATATCATTGGAGATGGTAAAGTGTGGCGGGGGTGCTTGACCTGTTTTGAGGGCAGTGATGATGGCAGCTAGCTTGGGGTCGTCCAAAACTTCTTGGCGGATGGTCGGTAAGTTTCCCCAATGGGACCACAAAATGGCCCTGAGAGCGAGGTCTTCGCCGGGATGAAGATGGGATAGGGCATCCGCGGCGACGTTGGAGCGACCGACCTTGTACTGGATGGAGAAGTTGTATCCCAACAACTTGGAGAGCCATTTGTTGTAGTCGCCCTAGACTTCGCGCTGTTCTAGCAAGTGCTTGAGTCTTTGTTGGTCTGTGCGGATGACAAAGGGTTAGAAGAGCAAATAGTGGCACCACTTGCGAACGACGAGGACAATGGCCATAAGCTCCCTTTCATGAGCTGATCGAGTCCGAGCCGTGACGAGGAACGCTTGGCTGAATTAGGCGACAGGACAATTGTCTTGCATAAGCACGACACCCACTCCGGTAATCGAAGCATCAGTCTCCAACACAAATTCACACGTAAAGTCAGGTAAAATGAGGATTGGCGTTGTGGAGAGGGCATGCTTAAGCTGGTCGAACGCGGCTTGGGTGTCGGCCGACCACGAGAACATCCCTTTCTTGAGGAGGCGGGTCATCGGCCAGGCCATTTGACTTGGGTAGGCCTTCCACGAAGTCCATAGAAAGGTCTTCCCAAATACACGCCGGGCTGGGTAGAGGTCAGAGGAGGCCAGCCGGAGTGAGGTGAGACACCTGTTTTGTTGACAAATGTGGTAGCCATCGACGTACCGCTTGATGTCGCTCTTCATCCCTTGCCAAAATAATTGGGGAAGGATACGCTTGTACATTTTGAGAAAACCGCCATGGCCCCCGGTGGCCGTGGAGTGAAACTCTCTTAGGATGGCCTCAACAAGGGATGAAGATTTGGAAAGGACCACCCTGCCATCATATAGTAACATATCATTGGAGATGGTAAAGTGTGGCGGGGGTGCTTGACCTGTTTTGAGGGCAGTGATGATGGCAGCTAGCTTGGGGTCGTCCAAAACTTCTTGGCGGATGGTGGTAAGTTTCCCCAATGGGACCACAAAATGGCCCTGAGCGAGGTCTTCGCCGGGATGAAGATGGGATAGGGCATCCGCGGCGGCGTTGGGCGACCGACCTTGTACTGGATGGAGAAGTTGTATCCCAACAACTTGGAGAGCCATTTGTTGTAGTCGCCCTAGACTTCGCGCTGTTCTAGCAAGTGCTTGAGTCTTTGTTGGTCTGTGCGGATGACAAAGGGTTAGAAGAGCAAATAGTGGCACCACTTGCGAACGACGAGGACAATGGCCATAAGCTCCCTTTCATGAGCTGATCGAGTCCGAGCCGTGACGAGGAACGCTTGGCTGAATTAGGCGACAGGACAATTGTCTTGCATAAGCACGACACCCACTCCGGTAATCGAAGCATCAGTCTCCAACACAAATTCACACGTAAAGTCAGGTAAAATGAGGATTGGCGTTGTGGAGAGGGCATGCTTAAGCTGGTCGAACGCGGCTTGGGTGTCGGCCGACCACGAGAACATCCCTTTCTTGAGGAGGCGGGTCATCGGCCAGGCAATCCTGGCGAAGCCCGCGAAGAACCGCCTGTAGTAGCCTGCCAAGCCGAGGAATCCCCGTAAGTCCCAGAGGGTGAGGGGGTCGGTCACTCCCGAACGGCGCAGACCTTTGCCTCATCCATGGCCACGCCCTCCGAAGAAACCCAATGGCCCAAATACTCGAGCCGGGTTTGGAGGAAGAAGCATTTTTTGTGTTGACGTGGAGGGCGTGATCGTATAGCAGCTGCAGGACTTCGGCTAGGTGGGCCATGTGCTCCTCTCGGCTGTAGTTGTATATCAAACTATTGTCAAAGAAAACCTGATGGAAATATATGTGGCCGGCAAGCCAATCACACATTCCACATATCGTTCCATATTCATTAATAGAACATATTCATTATAGTGCACGTGTGATGCGTATAATGAAGTCCATGAATACATGATCGGACCTAGTGAATTATGATGAGATCATAATACGGAGATCAATAGTCTTTAAGCATGTGTTCTAAACATTGTTATTCAAAGGATACACGAGAATGACATTGAAGTATCTGGATAGAATAACACTATCTAACCTCACTCATATGATGAGTATGGCCGGTCCCGTAGCCATTAGTGTGGTGACACTAATGATAGATAGTGGGTGCTCTTTAGTAGAAAGAGTTCATTGAATTGATCCGTACGAATACCTGAATGGTATTATACCGAACTGTCAATCAGGTTGATTCACGTCACGGTTGTGTAAGTGGTCCTTAAACCTGAGACACCAAAGACGTCTTATGGACGAACGGTTGTACTTTGGCTATGGCCAACGAGTCTCTAATCATGGGATTTTAAACGGTCTTAGTTCGGGTGCATCAAGAAATACACGAAGGCGATTGAGTGGTCAAGTTGGGATCGTCCACCCTCGGTATAAGAGGTGACAGCTCAAGGAAGACAATGCGATGAAGTTCTTGGCCAAGGCAGTGAAATATCAGAGAAGAGTTCTTCGATGATTTCTGAATGCATCAGTACTAACTTGGATGACCGATTAGGGTTTGACAGTTGACCACACCCTAAGTCGTATAAGGAGCATCAAGTGGATGAGGGATTATACATACCCGGTAATCGATGACGAACAGGTTCCATGAGTGAGTCGATATACGCTCCTTTATATCTTCTAGAACACAAGGTGTAGCTTAGCACCTCACGTGTCAGAGTCTCGACCTATCGATTGGGTTAAATGGATCCGACATTAATTAATCTATATGATGATACAGTTAATTAATTTGGAAGGCCAATAAAGGTTATTGGGCCGCTGGAGTCATTAACTAGACTGAAACATGGGCCTAGAGGGTCACACGCAATGATCTTTTGGACGTTGGAAGATATACTTAAGTTTTGGGGGTTTTTATGAAAAATACCCATTTAATATAAATAGGGGAAGGCCCTGAACGAAATTCACCCAGGCCAGAATTGTTCAGGGGCCTTTCCCCTTCTTCTCCACTCTCCCCACACCCCCTCTCCATCCGTGATGTGATCGGGACAATGTAACGACACCGACGGAGATAGAATGGGGCTCGTCTACGAGAAGGAGAAATTCCGACTCGCCGAGGATCGCGTGGATACGTCTAGAGGCTGCACACTTGAGCAGCTCGACTCGTCTCGCTCCAGGATCAAAGAAATCACGAATGAGATTCGTGCAAAGGTATATCGTTTTAATGTTTTCGTTGATGCCGTTGGATTCACAAAAGTCTTCCGCTGCGTATCATTTTGATTTGTTTATCCAGATCTAGGCCTCTAGAACCCAACAAAACCAATACAAACCTCCAGAGGAGCAGTGCGAAGACGAGGTTCATCAGGGCTTGGAAGGTGGCCGGAGCGTTGAAGAGCCCAAACGGCATGACCAAGTACTCGTAGTGGCCCAAATGTGTCTTGAATGCCATCTTGTCGATGTCATTGTAGTGCATCCGTATCTGATGATAGCTGGATTTGAGATCCATCTTGGAGAAGTGGGTCATGTCGTGTAGTTCTTCGAGCAGCTCGTCGACCACTAGGATGGGGAACCGGTTGGGAACAGTGATCTTATTGAGAGCCCGATAGTCGACGCAAAATTGCCACTGAGCATCTTTTTTGCGAAATAGTAGTGCCAGGCTCGAATACGGGCTGCGAGAGGGCCGAATAAGACCCGCATCCAGTTGCTCTTGGACTAGCCGCTCCAGCTCATTTTTCTGACAATGAGAATAGCGGTAAGGACGGCAGGGGAATGCGGTGGTCCAGCACGCGCCGAGGGGGTTGACCCCCGGGGTGGTTGAATACCCGTGGAAAGCATTTTTCTAAGCACGACTGGGTGTCTGTAGAGGCGGCTGATTTCATCGGGGAGCTCGACAGAGAGAGGTACAAGGCGTTGAGCGTGCCGATTGCTCGGGGTGGAGGGTGGCGAGCCTCCAATGAACTGCCCTTGTTGGGGTCCCCTGCCAACGTGCGCCATACCCCGTCGACCAGAAACCTCAAGAGAAATAAATCCCAGTGCGCTTGGGTCCATCCCAGCGTGCACAGCCAAGGATAGCCCAAGATGATGTCGGTCCTGAGGTCGAGGACTGGAAGCAGAGTAACGGTGGCAGTGTAGCCCTGGAGGTCAACCGGAACCGCGGCGGCCTGGACGTTCCCTTTTGTAATGGTGCTGTTGTCATAGCGGATTTGATACGGCGGTGCCCTACTGAACGAAAGCCCCAACTGACATGCGAGGCAACAAAAAATGAAATTAGCTGTTGCCCCGATGTTGATGAGGACTCAAACAGCGCGCCCCTGTATGGCTCCCTGGATCTACAGTGCATGGGGACGTGATGCCGAGGGCCGCTAAGGACTCCGCGCATACCACGTTGAGTTGCGCCTCCTCGACGAGGGCCTCCTCCTTAGAGCCCGCGTCTTCTAGTTTCTCCGGGAGATCGTCGGGGCCCTCTTAGTGGTAGGAGACGATGTGGATGTGGAGGTCCTGGCGGCAGCGATGACCCAGGGTAAAATGCTCGTTGTACTGGAAGCATAGGCCTTGAGCGCGCCTACGCAGAAACTCCTCCGTGAGGTGCACTCGGCGAGCCTGGATGGTCCCGATCAACACGGGGGGGCGGTGGAAGCTCATCTGCCTCCCAGCCCTTGTCGACCATGCCCTCGGCACCCCCCCATGGTTCATTGTGTCGACGGAGGACGGGTGGCAGGCGGCGAGTCGGCGTCACCGTGCGTCATCCTCCGTCGTCGGCGCCAACATTGTAAAAGGCGTGGTCATTAACCCGCCAACCCCCCTGACGGCCCAGGGACATGTCTTCGGTGCGTCGCTGAGGCCCACTTCTGGGCCAGGAAGAAATCTCTCATCCCGGCCCGTGTCGTGGCAAATGGGGCTGGCCCGACTAGTTTTGATACAAGTCGGGCACGCCCCAAGGGAAAGTGGGCTCATCCCGGTTGGGCCCCTCACTCCCCCTTAGGTTTACCGGGCTCTGCTCCCTGGCCCGTGAATGTTGGCCAAGGTTGCAGGGCTCCTTCCCCTTAGCCGGCGGCCCGTTAGGGTTTGCCGACGAGGGAAAAGAGAGGTAGCCCTGAGGTTTGTTGGCGGAGGTGGCGGCCGGTGGAAGACCCTGCTCCGGCCGGTGAAAAAACTTGCCTCCCTTCTGGGCCGCGCCAATTCTTGTCGTGCATCCCCGAACGGCCGGACCCCCATCGCGGATAGACGAATCTTCCACGAAGGCGGGGCGGGGCCGGCAGCGGCAAGGCAGCGGTGGAGGCGGCTCCAACAAGCCATAGTCACCGTCGGAGAACGAGTCCGACACCACGAGGTTGGTAGCTCCTTGGGGGGCGATTGGCTGTCGCCCCAAAAAGTCGCCGCTGCGACGGGTCAGCGTGTCACTCCGACCCGGTCAGCGGTGGCCCGCTGGAGCTCCTGTAGTTGAGCATGGATGGGAGCTAGGGCTTCCGCGAGGGCTTTCGCCCAGTCGTCGTCCTTGCGGCCGGGGGACCCTTGCTCAGAAGTGTTCTCCATGGCGAGGACGACGTGCGCGGTGGCGAAATGGCGAGAACAGTTATGATACCAGTGATACGATTCCACCCGGAACGTATCGAGTAACCCAATTGTAATTCAAGATTCAATGCCCAGAAGTTCAACGATTCAATGCCGAAATTGTCGATAGACGATGGGGGGGGGGGGGGGAAAGAGAGGATGAGAGTTCCCGGGGTTGAAAGGAAAGAAACAGGAATGGTAGATCTCTGTCATCGGCTCCGCGTCAAGGGTGGCGCGTCGACCTACAACCCAGGAGGAGAGAGTGAGAGGCCCGGAGAGGGAGGTAAGGAGAAGAATGGAGACATCTGGTTGCCTAACTCCCCCCGTCCATGGGGAGGTGTTTAAGTGTGGGCCTGTTCGGGCGTGACGGGCCTGGCCCATACTTTCTGTCTCGCGTAAACCCTTCGCCGGATCATATCACATGCCTTCTCTGATTGTGTTTTTTCCATGTCCTATAACTTATAGATTTAAATGAATATATATTCACAATACATGAGCCGAATAATGCATTTATAAATTTAATGAACTTTTATTGATGCTAGAAATGATATTTGTATTCAATGAAAAATCAAAAAATATTATAAAAACTCTATAGTCAATCTTATGAAGTATATTATTGCCAATACAATTCCTCAAGGACAGTTTTGTTTTTATTTTAACTAAAATAGAGCACCAAATGTCATGCTTATAAATTTTGTTTTATGTTATCGATGCAGTTACTAACTTACATTTGGGATAAAAGATAAAAAATGGTTAGTGAAAATCTCCCTAAAATGATGTCACTGTGAACTTTGCCGAGCAGGAAATTTCCAGAACATGATTATGGGTCATATGGATTAGGGTATCTTAAGGATTTTCATGTTTAAGAGAAGCACAAAATCATTATGCATAGTTCTTCAGAGACTGATGTGTCTTTCTTGCACATGGTTATGAAATTTTCACCAGTAGAGAGAGAGAGAGAGAGAGAGAGAGAGAGAGAAGAAATGCCAAAATTAACACAGCGCAAAGGTAGTAACATGGTTTTTTTTGAAAAATGTTTTCATAAAAAAATTAGATGGATAAGAAATATTACCAGGAACTAAAGGATAGAGATATATTAAAACAGTGGTAACGCCTTAAATTTCAAATTAGCATGAATACAAATCTGTGATTCAAACTATATCTTAATTTCGAATTAAGATGTAGTTGAAAATTGGTTTTATCCTTGATCTTAACTATGAAAGTCCAAAAAAATGGCATATAAGTGAAATATGGCATACATATTCAAAAAACTTTAAATTACTATTTTTTGTATTTATGCTCTATTCAATAATCAGTTATTCTGGATGTACATGTATAATGCATATAAGTCTACATTGACCTTCATATCTTATTAAATCAAATGATGTTGGATTATTTTATTATTTGATCAATGATATAGTTATACTTTTTCTTACTGCACTCCACTATCAAATTACAACTGGATGCTTTAACCCATTGGCTGGACGTTCGAAGTATATATCTTAATATCAATGATGATAGTCATTCTAAAATTCATTAAACTCATGTGGATAATCATGTCGGATGAGATGCCAAGCCCATTGACTGAGGCTTGACTTATCATTTAAAATCATTCAGGGTTTTATTGCAATTTTTAATATATATTTTTAATGTTTTAGGAGCAATCAGAGGAGAGAGAGTGCGCCAGGGGCATATACGCAATTACTTTTGGGCGGCGTCTAAAAGCAATTCCAGGCTTTTTAAGGACTTTTCTGCAAAAAGGAGGATTCAAAATGCGCCAGCCAATGAGAGAGCGACACGTCATTGCGTGTTTAAAAATGAAACTAATAAATAAATCAATTTTAAATCCAATGGATTAAATTGGTTTAAAATTGATTTATTAATAACTTTTGATCCTGAAGTCCGATTGAGATGATTTTTTTATGGATTTGTCCGTCTTGATCCCTCTTTCTATCTGTATGGTTAGATTATTCAGATCTAGCCTACATTGATAGATACATATTAAGTACTAAACGGGGGTAAAATGGTGATTTTTACCCTATAACCTAAGTATAAAAGCTAAATTTCGAGAGGGGGAGCTCATTCTTGATGGTGCTCTATCACAGCTGCAAGACAGGGAGGAGCTCTAGCTTGGATCAAGTTATCTGGTACTTTTTTTCCTTGATTGTATTTGAACTTTTATGCATTTTGAATGAATTAGGTTAAGTTGTTTGTTTCTTCATCTCTATTCTGATCTGAACTTTTAAATCGCTTGGCTTGAGCGGCATGTACAAGCCCTGATTAGGATTGAGAGGAGAAATTGAGGGATTTACCTTGGCATTCAATTGCATTCCAAAAGAAAACTCTAAAAAATTTAGTTTTAATTCTTAGGAGATTAAGATTTCCCTTTTTATTTCTGATTTAGCAAATTCTCAAAACCAACCAAAACTTAAATCAAAAATTTCTTCCAACCTCTCTAATTGAATTCTTTGATCCATCCAATTGGATCAATTAATTCAATCTAGAGCCCACATTTCTTCTTTTCATCTCATCTCTTCTACCCCCCTCTCTAAATTCTCACCTAATTAGGGTGACTTGATCCTCATTGAAGATCAAATTCACTCTAATTAGGATCTAAAACACCAAAAATAAAATCAAATTGAAATTCCTACTTGCCTCCCTTGGACGACACTCATACTTATCACTATACATATTAAGTAGAGTTTTATAAATTTTATTGCATAAGCCAAAAATTCACAACGACAAGGGCTAAAAAATTTGCGTAATTTTCACCCCTATTTTTGGCTTATCAATCGTTCAGACCGGGAACGTCCACACCGCAGATGAGTGTGAACTGATCAAGTACCGCCAATGATAAGAATATCTAACACAATAGTTGATGACTAATCCTATACTCATGCTTAAATTTCACTCACGGCAGGGGAGCAGTAAAGACCAGTACTTAATAAGATAAATAACACTGTAGATAGAATGGAGAGCGGACGTAACCTGCGGGCAATGTCATGAATGCAGCAGCGCATGGGATCGTAATAGTCGCCGTTCCACGTGACTGAACTGGCAGGTTGTCCAATGTTGTAGAATAGAGATGGATACTCCCTCCGTATATTGACTATCAGTAGGAGACCCAGGCCGCGTGGTCCGTTAAGAAGAACCACAGGGCAAGTCGTCACCCGAAGAATTCCCTGGTGGCTTAACTGGTAATCTCTCGAAGAAAATTGGGATAACCCCCATGGGAATTATACGGCAAAGAATAATCTTGGACCACTCTGCAGACTACTCAATCAGAACAATAACAACCGTCCTTTCTCGACGGCCAGAATATCAATGGGAAGAAGAATGAATCGGGGATGCTAGGGTAGGAACCGTTGGCTGAAGAAATACAAGGATCATTCTGGACTGAAGAAATACAGGTTAGAATTCAAAATTTGGAATTTTATTAAAAAACTGTGGTAGGTAATTCATATTTTTATTATATGTTGCAAGAATTCAAAATTTGGAATGCCAAAAATTTGGTTGATGAAGAAATTTCTCCTAAGAATGGTCTGTGAATGCTGGATGACTCTCCATCTTATATATTTTGTCCTTAATTGATCATTCGAGTAGGTTTGTGCTAGTTTTCTTGTCCTTCACAAGGTAATGATTGGAATCAAACTCAAAAAACATAAGCAGCATTATTATATATAATTGATTTTGATTTTGTAGTTTTTTTTGGAACATGAAAAAGACCTTTCTAATAAAGATTTATATCTTAAATGTAAATTTAAAAATAACTAATAGAAACAAAATTTAAAATGGTACCGTCATCTAGTTTCTGGTGATTATTATTCTAAGTAGTTCATTGGAATGATGAATTCCCAATTGTCTGGGTACCAAGATCCAGTAACTATGAATGTACATGAATTCACAAGATAAGTATGAGGTAGAAGTGCTATTTTCAAAGGAATTGATCAAGTAGGTAAATTTTGTTATAAACCTATCATGGAATTCTTTAGCTCTGTAACTGAATTGTGGATATATTTGACATCTAGGCTGAAATCTATTAATTATGCCTCTTCCTCGTTCATGACATTGGTAGTAAGTCTTGTCTTGATCATGATCTCTGTGTTGAGTAAACTTTTGTGTATATGATCCTTGAGTTTGAACCTTTTTTCTACTGGACAGAAGATATTTGCATTAGCCCTTGCGGATAGGTCATGTGTCATGTGTTTTGATATTTACCATGATATCTTCAAATTCAACATGATTAATATTTGCATTCATACTAACCACAAACTGAGCATAGTTTGTTCCAATATATCTTTAGAAATTAAATATCATAGGGGCTTCAACAATGTGTTGAGCATATAATTCTAGAGTTTTAATTGTTTCTCTGAAATATTTCACATACTCACAGATAGACATTGTACATTTATTGATGTTGTGGAATTGGCAATGTAGCTCAATGATTCTTGGCTATTTTCAGTTGGAGAATTTTTCCGCCTTTTTTTCCAAGCTTCCTGGCATGATTTTTCCTTTAAAATGCAGGGAATCATAGACTCTAATAAGGTTGAATATAGAAAACTAATAACATGTTGTTCAAGTTTTCACCATATCCAGAATTTGGACTCTCAACTATATTTCATTGCGGATCAGCTCCAGAAATTGGAGGATAAAATCCTTCACAGTACTTAATAAAATAATGCAAGTTAAACATATGTAGTATAGAGTTTCTCCAACATAGATTTATGGCATTCATTAGCTTCACGGCGGAACAGTAACTAGGACTTATCCTGCAGACATCATCATAGCTTGATTTGCAGAATTCACTAGGAATTGGAGCTTCTATGCTCTGATACCATGAAAGACTTCAAGGGGAATAATAAAAAGAAAGGAAAGAGGCGGAGGAGGAGAGAGAGAGACAAAAGGAAAAGAAACAAAAAGGAAGTCATTATGTTTGTTGTCATTCCACAGACACATGTTACATTTGGGCTTGTATTTATAATAAAACAGAGTAAATTATAACTGCTCCCATCTTGATTTATTCCTGTCCATCAATGTTTCTTCCTATCTACCTTAAATCGTATCCATGTTCGAACCTAGCTTGTACCATGTGCGCTAGTCTCACGTCGAGTATATAATATGTGTTCAATTCTTACTAGTCTAATCTTAAGTCAAATCCCACTGTTCAACGGTGACGTCGACGCCTTAAAACCATTAAATGGACTTCCTTCCTAAACAACTAAAACTAATTTTGTTTAAAGAGTACAGGTGAAAACTCAGAATTTCATAAACCACTAATCACTATACAGCCTTTTAGACAGCAATTTCATAAATAAAATAGTTTATGGGTACACGGGAAAATTTAAGTCTACCCATAAATTATTTTTCCCGCTGTCTTGGCCTGCAATTTGAAGAGCGGGGCGCGCGGAGAAATCTTCTACACTGCGCTGCTGTTCTTCCGTAGAAGTGATGGAGTTCAGAGATTCAGAAATCAGTCGCAGGTTTTCGAAGAGGAAGGCTCTGGGGGACGTCAGTAACACGGTTCTTCTTAGATCTGTATCGGTTCCTTGTAGAAAATTCAAAGTAAAGACGGAAGTGAAACAAAAACTCCGAGCCGCCACTGTCAACGACGGAGCAGAGGGTAGCAGCATTGGGTCTTGCAATTCCCCTAGCGAAACGGCTCTGAAGATTGTTCGATCTCGTCCAAGCTCTAAAGTGGCGGATCCGCCCTCTGAATCTGGTTATTTCTGACGCTTTTTGTACTGATTGTGATGGGTTTTCTTGGGTTTGTTTCATTTTTGAGATTTGAGCCTTGGGTTTTTATTTGAAGTAATTTATCTCGTCGAGACGAGTTTTCACTGCTTACATTGATATAGTCATTTATGACGCTCTTTGTGTGGGAAGGTGTGGGTTTTCTTGGTTTTGTTTCATTTTCCGAGACTTGAGCTCAGATTTCTTAATTAAATATTCTTGACGGAACGATTTTTCACTGCTAATATTGATGTGTTGTCATTTACGACTCTCTTTGTGTGCCTTTTCTTTGTTTTGTTTGATTTTTTTTAGATGTGAGCTTTGGGTTTATTTGCTGATCAAAATTCCCTTGATGAAACGAGTTTTCACTGTCATGAGGATAGTGTTGATCAATTTAGGAAAAAAAATTCTAGGGAATATTGGTTTCCATGAGGAGAAGAACGAATAGATCTTAGTTGAGTTTGATCCTCTGTATTACCTTTATTTTATCTTTGAATTTTTTATTCATGATGTTTCTCTAAATCGAATATGCTTAATTCAAACTGAATAATGCTTAAATTGAATATGTCAAAGTACTCTTAAAATCATTTGTGCAATTTTTCTTTCGAAAAAAAAACTTTGTTCTATGGAATTCCCCTTTCCTAATGTGTTTTTTTCTAAACGTACAGGTGTTCCTTCAGGTAGTCTAAAGCCTGTGATTCCTTGCACGAATCGAAGGGAAAAGCGACAAAGAAAAAAGAAAAGTTTAGATGTGGAAATTCATCATTCAAGTTGCCCTTCACGGAAAAGGTTAAAAAATGCTAGGTAAGACAACAATCTTGTGCTTACCAGTGACATGTTGTTGTCGGTGTTGTCCTCGACTTTGATTAATGTCTCTTTTGTGTTTCTCAGAAATCTTATTCCATTGTTGGTCACGTTACAAACTCTAAACTTTGACTGGGATTTTTTTCCCTCTTGCATTACCTAACATTTCGTTTTCAACATTATTATTTCCCTGGTTCAGTTAAAGTTTAAACTCTTGGTTTCTTTATTGCCCAGTTTTGTTTCTGGGGTTTATTTCCTTCAGGCCTTACCTTGCCTTGATTTTTAATTATTCTTTCAAGATCTGTATCATGTGATCTTCTCGCTCTCAACTATCCAATTGTAGGTTATCCAAAATCATGATCTCTAATCAGAGTCCCTTAGTTTTCACATCTCTGACAAACACTCTTTTTTTTCCCATGATACTTTGGTGATCATTCTTTCCTTGGTTTCGTCCCTGAAGCCTATTCTGGGTTGTAATGGCTGTATGAAAGCATGACGAAGAAACCAACATGTTGGCTTGAACCTCTCCAGTTAATTGTTAGAGGCTTGGCAAAGAGGAGGAAAACCCTAATAAATCTCGCTCACATCTTGAGCAGCTCTTACATGTTATGTTTAATGTGTGCCTAATGAGCCATAGTTTAAATCCCAAAGTCAACAGTAACAAAGACATGACTGAATATTTGGAAGTAGTGTTGGAGACGCAAATGGATTTTAGAAAAACAGACGAACAAATAGGAATTTGGAGGCTACAATCCCGGCTAGTGGATGGATATCCTTCGTTCTCGGATTTTCTAAAACTCTTTTAACTATCTTGGACGCTCCTCCAGTTGGATATCTCCAAATTAATCATTTCAGATCTGATTTATCATGTGCACATTTATTTTGATTTTTTTTGTGCTATCGTTCTGTACTGGGAGATTGTGTGCAATGCGGATGACTGATTCATTGGCCTATCGAAGTTATATGGATTTCATGTGCACAAATCTTCAACCCTTAAAGTGTACCACGTCTTCACTAAATTTATGGGTGACTTCGTGAAATTATGCTTTCTCTCTGATGACCAAGTGCACAGTTAGAGTGGAATCAGTAGCCTAATGAGGAATCCACATTCCAATGCACACTATGTGCTTAACAGCGTATTAAAATTTCAGTTGTAATTGTTCACGTTGAAGGTTGAAAACTGAATCGTCATCTCCTATTCAATCAAGTCTCGACACTGGAAGTTATTTATCTTTTCATAAAGAGTGCATTAATTCGATTTTTTCAATAAATCAAACCAGTAATCAAATGTCTTCAAATGTCATCATTAACCAAACAAAAACAAAACCGGCATCAACTTTTTTTAAAAAAATTCTCTTTCCCCAAACCAGTGAAAAACAGACCACAGGACCTACAGAAGATACTGATCGGCGCGCTTCAGCCTCAGCTCCAAATGCAAAACTTAAACGGGTAAGTAATCTTAGGGTTCATGATTCTTGTACCTTGTCTATTTCCAGTTAATTGTGCGATGCATTACCATGTTATTTGTGCCTACATGCAGAAATGGCGTTATATGCTATCATCAGACGATGAAGGCCAACCCCAAACGATTCTCCCTCGGCAGTTTATCGAAGAGCAAAGGGCTTATTTTACCGAGGTGGATGCGTTCGAGCTTGCAGAGGAGGTTGTCTCAGAGGATGAATTGGAGTAAGAACTTCGTCTCTGCTTCTTTCAACTTCTTTTCTTCATTTCCTGTACATACAATAGACGATCAGAATGTATAGATCTCCCTTCCTAGTCGTGCATATTGATCTCAAGAATAGAAAGATCACGTAGAATCTTCTTCAGTCTGGCAATTTGTTCCGGCCTCTGGATTTTGACTGTTTGGGGAGAGAGAGAGAGAGAGAGAGAGAGAGAGAGAGAGAGAGAGAGAGAGAGAGAGAGAGAGAGAAGGGGAGAGAGAGAGAGAGAGAGAGAGAGAGAGAGAGAGAGAGAGAGAGAGAGAGAGCAAATGGGTTTTCAAGCTTGATCTTCCAGAGCCACTTAATTTAACTGTTTGGGGAGAGAGGCAGACAGCCAAATTGACAGATTGAGAGAAGAGAGAGAAAGAAAGAAGAGCAAATGGGTTTTCAAGCTTGGTCTCCCAGAGCCATTTAATTTTACTGTTTGGGAAGAGAGGCAGACAGACAAAACAGATTGGACGATTGAGAGGAGAGAGAGATGGAGAGAGAAACAGAAAGATGAGCAAATGGACTATCAAACTCGACATTCAAGAGCCACTTAAACTCCTGGCAGAACTTCAGTAGAAGCTGATGAACAGAAGCACTAATAAATATAATTTTCCTTAATACCCTATTAATCCGGGATTTCACAACACCTGCTACACATCATACAGGAGATACATGACTAAATAGATAGCGTACAAGAGAGAGCGAGAGAGACAAAACAAGAGAGAGCACTAGTTGCAGTGCGGTTTCCTGGGCTTTCCAGTGGATTGATGATCAGGGCCATTAAACTACAGCTACCGACAGAGCCGGCTTCTGCTGATCATTGGGCCCAACTCCTTTGCATGGCCAAACAATGTCCTTGAGGACAGGCATCATCTCTTCCTCCCACATCTTCTTGAACTCCATGGAATCGCCTGCCACCACCTTCACCTCAAGCAGGAGCAGAGAAGGAGCCAGCTCAAATATCTCAACTTCCACAGATACCACTCCCTTCCTGCCGTCTCTGACCCCTTCCATCTTTATCAGCCCATCCTGCTTCTTTCTTGTTCTCAGACCCGCCCTCTTCGCCGCCGTCTCCATCGTCGATACGACCACTGCCAACGGCTCCCTCGTCACAAACCGCGCCTTCTCCTCCCCTTCCCTGAGACCACCCTGCTCAAACAGCCCAGACAAATCAAATCCTGCCGACAAGGAGATGATGTCGAAAGCATTCATCTGCATGGGCTTCATGCCACCATCTGGTGGTGGGATATCAAGTCTGGCGGTGTCGGGCAGCGGCGTTGACGACACCCCCTTCTTCTTTCTGAACCAGGAGCTCTCCATAATGCCGGCAATCGAAGCCCGGGTAGCTGGGTTGGGGTCGAGGATCCTGACCAGAAGACGGCGAGCCTCGGGGGATACCGAGGAAGGGCACTTGAACTCTGCCTTGCCTATCTTCCTGTACATCTCCATCAGGTTCTGATCATGGAAGGGGAGGTTCCCTGTGAGCATGGCGAAGAGGATGACACCGCATGACCAGATGTCTGCCTTGGCGCCATCGTAGCCCTTCCGGCACAGCACCTCGGGTGCCACGTAAGCCGGTGTGCCGCAGGTGGTGTGGAGGAGGCCATCAAGCCGCATCGATTCCGTCAATGCGCTCAGCCCAAAGTCCGAGACCTTGAGATTTCTGTTCTCGTCGAGGAGGAGGTTCTCCGGCTTAAGGTCACGGTGGTAGACGCCACGGCTGTGGCAGAAGTCGATGGCGAAGATCAGCTGCTGAAAGTACTGGCGTGCTAGGTCCTCTTTGAGCCGGCCTTTGGCCACCTTGTTGAAGAGCTCACCTCCCTTGACGTACTCCATGACGACGAAGATCTTCGACCTCGTGGCCATGACCTCGTAGAGTTGAACAATGTTGGGGTGGCTTACCAGCCTCATAGCTGTGATCTCTCTCTTGATCTGCTCCACTAGCCCGGCCCTTAGAACCTTGTCTTTGTCTATCACCTTGATTGCTACGCTCTGGGAATTCTCTACGTTCCGCGCATAGTATACCTGATGGGAAAAATTAGTGAAATGAATGATAACATGCATTAAAAAAGATGTATGGAAGTTAAAAAGTGCGAAATTCTTAAGTACCTTGGCAAAATTCCCCTGTCCAAGTAACCTCCCCAACTCATATTTTTCCATCAGTAGAGCCTCCTTGTCCATCCTTTCAGATGCTTTCCCTTCTCTCTCTTTATCTCTCTCTCTAAAATAGGCGGTCTCAACCGTCTTCAGTGAGATGGTGACTGGACCTGTTACGTGTTTTTAAGTTCAGTAAGGAATCATGGAGCTGCGCCTGGGACTGAGGATTGCAGAGCAGTTTCAATCCGAGTTCATCGAGAATGCGAAGATGCACACTGGGAGAGGCAGTTGATGAATTCGCCTCAGAGGGGGATTTTCGCGAGAGCAAGCACATCTTTCAGCATTCCCAGTCGCTTTTTTTGCTAAGTGGCTGGGGAAAGATGAATCTGGAGGTAATAGGAGAAAATGAGTTTTAATAGGAAAGTGGAAAGTGGCTGGAAAAAGGTAAAGATGAAGAGAGGAGAAAAAAATGAACTTTAATATGAAATTGGAAACTATTATGGAAGGAAAATCGGATGTTTTAGGATAAGCATTAAAATTTAATCATTCATAGTTCAGCATTCCCATCCGCTTATTTTGGCTGAGTGGCAGGAAAAAGGTGAATCGGGAGCTAATGGGAAAAAATGAGTTTTAATAAGAAAGTGGCTGGAAAAAGGTGAAGATGGAGATAGGAGAAAAAAAATAAACTTTGATTGGAAAGTGAAAAACTGCAATGGAAATGAAAATCAGATACTAAAATTAAGCATTAAAATTCAATCATTCATAGTTCTGCAGAATGATTCGTAGTTAAGACCAATTCTTTGAGGGTTAAGGGGAAAATAAATGTTAGAAAGAAAGAGGAACACTAAGGGGGAATGAAAAACCAAAATTAGAAGATTAGCATAAAGTTCCAATCATTCATAGTTGGGCAGAATGATATGGTCTTGATGACCAATTTTTTTTGAATAATTAAGTTGCAAATTAAAGAGAAAGACAATAAAATCCATGCAAAGGTGAGCGAGTAAACCCAGTTATTTTGGGAGAACATCAAAGAAAAAATAAGGAAAAAACAGAACAACTAGTGCAACGATGGGTCGACAAACAAGAAGGAAACGAAATTGGCTCATCCCATCATTAACTGATAAGCAATATAAGATCAGAGAGAAAAATATATTTGTTTGTAATAGAGTTTTAAATGTTGAGACTATCAGATAAAATAGGCATCAAATGGTAAGTCCAAAACGAGGAAGTAAGATCTCTCTTCAATCTGTGGCGAGATTAAATCGTAAAGATCAGTCTAAAAAAGTGCTAAGCAAAGACATTTGTAGATAGCGGTAAAATCCACGGAAAATAACAGAATCTACTCAAATTCTAGAGCACAATCCATTTTCCAGGTAAAAAAATCCATTTTCCAGAAGAAAAAGAGAAAGAACACAAAAATTATCTGCATATACGAACACGGAAATTAGGACTAGAATTGAATCAGGCGCATAATCTCAAAGTAAACAGAGGAAAGATAATAATCATCGAGTATGTGAGAAACAAAAATGCAAACTAATCATTTTCAGCTGATGTAAAAGAAGGCATGGAAACAACAATTAAAGAGAAAAATGGAAGATCATATCTCAAAAGAGGAAAGATGAAGCATAAGAGAAGCAGCTTATTTTAGGTAAGATCTATCTAAACAGTGTTATGGGCAGATTTTTGTAGATAGATATGAAATAAGAAAAGTAAAATTTGAAATACCATCATCCGAAGAGAAATTACAGCACAAAAGGCACGAAAAACGACACAATCCACTCAAATTGCACAGCATGCCCAATTTTTCCCATTAAAAACCCTAACGTTTGAAAAAACTGTACTTGCAAACGCAAGAACAAGGCAATTAAAGAACTTGAACAGAAAATCAGACAATTGGGCAATCAGATCGCGGAAAAACAACCATGAACAAAGCAAGAAACAACAGGGACAAAACCTTAAGATGGGCCGGAGCAAACCCTTCTTGGCAGGATCCACGAAAGGCAAAAGACGAAATTTATTGGAGATGAGAAGTAGAAGAAAGGGTAAAGGAAATTGAGAGGCAATTCCAATTGCGCCGAGGTTGAGCTGATGCTGTGGGCGCGTTTCTCACCGCCTTTTCTCCGCAAATCGCACCAACCCAGTACAAAATCAAAGCGACCCGTTTGCGTGAAAACCCGTCTTTCCCCTGCACCGACCCTGTCTCTGGATACATCTATCTTTGCAGGCTCAGCGCCAAGTTTATGACCTTCCATGTCCCCACACCCCACGCATAATATCTTACTCACCCTGGATTGAAGAATATGCCCCACAATATAATATTCTCTCTCTATCTCTAGGCGTCTTACATAACTTGGGTTGAAGAATATCCTCACAGTACAATTTTCTCTCTCTAGATGTAGGTGTCTGATTTACCTTGGGTTCAAAAAATTGCTCACAGTATCATTTTCTCTCTCAAGATGTAGGTGTCTAAGTTACCTTGGGTTCAAAAATATGCTCATCATATAATTTTCTCTCTCTAGATGTAGGTGTCTAAGTTTCCTTGGGTTAAAAAATATGCTCATCATATAATTTTCTCTCTCTAGATGTAGGTGTCTAAGTTTCCTTGGGTTCAAAAATATGCTCATCATATAATTTTCTCTCTCTAGATGTAGGTGTCTAAGTTTCCTTGGGTTAAAAAATATGCTCATCATATAATTTTCTCTCTCTAGATGTAGGTGTCTAAGTTTCCTTGGGTTAAAAAATATGCTCATCATATAATTTTCTCTCTCTAGATGTAGGTGTCTAAGTTTCCTTGGGTTCAAAAATATGCTCATCATATAATTTTCTCTCTCTAGATGTAGGTGTCTGATTTACCTTGGGTTCAAAAATATGCTCATCATATAATTTTCTCTCTCTAGATGTAGGTGTCTAAGTTTCCTTGGGTTCAAAAATATGCTCATCATATAATTTGCTCTCTCTAGATGTAGGTGTCTAAGTTTCCTTGGGTTCAAAAATATGGTCACCATATAATTTTCTCTCTCTAGATGTAGGTGTCTAAGTTACCTTGAGTTCAAAAATATGTTCATCATATAATTTTATCTCTCTAGATGTAGGTGTCTAAGTTACCTTGGGTTCAAAAATATGGTCACCATATAATTTTATCTCTCTAGATGTAGGCGTCTAAGTTTCCTTGGGTTCAAAAATATGGTCACCATATAATTTTCTCTCTCTAGATGTAGGTGTCTAAGTTTCCTTGGGTTCAAAAATATGCTCATCATATAATTTGCTCTCTCTAGATGTAGGTGTCTAAGTTTCCTTGGGTTCAAAAATATGGTCACCATATAATTTTCTCTCTCTAGATGTAGGTGTAGGTGCCTTACTTACCTTGGGTTCAAGAATATACTCATACTATAATTTTCTCTCTCTAGATTAGGTGTCTCACTTACGTTAGGTTCAAGAATATGCATAATTTTCTCTCTCTAGGTGTACGTTTCTTACTTACATTGGGTTGAAGAATATACTCATACTATAATTTTCTTTCTCTAGGTGCAGGTGTTTTACTTAACATGGTTTAAAACATATGTTCACAATATAATCTTATTTACCTTGGGTTGAAGAGTATCTTCATAGTATAATTTTCTCTCTCTAGGTGTATCTTCCTTACCTTGGGTTAAATAATTTGCTGACGTTAGAATGTTCTCACCCTAGGTTTATGTATCTTATTTACCTTGGGCTGAAGAATATGCTCCCAGTATAATATTCTCTCTCTAGATTAGGTATCTTACCTTGGGTCCAAGAATATTCTCACAACTTAATATTCTCTCTCTAGGTGAAGGTATCTTATTTACCTTGGCTTAAAGAATATGCTCTCACTATAGTATTATCTCTCTAGATTTAGGTATCTTATTTAGCTTGGGTTGAAGAATATGCTCTCAGTACAGTATTCTCTCTCTAGATTAGGCATCCTACTTGCCTTGGGTCCAAGAATATTCTCACAACATAAACTTCTGTCTCTAGGTGTAGGTATCTTATTTACCTTGGCCTAAAGAATACACTCGCAGTTTAATATTCTCTCTATATTTAGGTATCCTAATATTCTCACAACATAATCTTCTCTCTCTAGGTGTAGGTATCTTATTTACCTTGGCCTAAAGAATACACTCGCAGTTTAATATTCTCTCTATAATTAGGTATCCTAATATTCTCACAACATAATCTTCTCTTTCTAGGTGTAGGTATCTTATTTACCTTGGCTTAAAGAATACCCTCTCAGAATAATATTCTCTCTAGATATAGGTATCTTATTTACCTTGGATTGAAGAATATGCTCTCAGTTTAATTATCTCCCCAGATTCAGGTATCTGACTTACCATGGGTTAAAGAATGTGCCCACAGTATAATATTCTCACTATAGTTGTTGGTATAGTATTTACCTTGGGCTGAAGAGTATGCTCACAATATAATATTTTCTCTCTAGGAGAAGAGTTACTCTGGTCAGGGAAGGGTGATTGGGTTGGGAAACTTTTGGAGCTGTCCCTGACTTGTCCAACTGGGTGGGTCTACTTACTCAAACTTAGTAGGCCCACTAGACTCCCCACTTGTTCTCTTAGGTGGGTGATATTTTCTGGGGTGGTACAAAAGGACGACGCGTTGAATCGACCCGAAGTCGACTCGAACCCTCCAACCTGCCCTCTTAGATGTGTCGGCTTAGTTGACCCATGAGTTGGTCGGTCTGACACTACCCTTGGGTTTTCCTGACATTTGACTGGTCTTCTCTTCTCCGAGTTTATTTAATTAGTCCACAGATCGGGCGGTCCACTACCCAATCTAAAATTGACCCCACACCCGGATTTATCCACTTAGTTGGGTCGGCTTGATCAAACTACTAGTCAGTTGGGCTGACCCAACCCTAGGTAAACTCAACATGCCCTCTTGAGCAGGTCAGGTTAGTCAACCCACGGATTGGTTTTGCAGACCAGATCCATCCATCCATTCATCCATCAAAATAAGAATAGGTTAGGAATTATTCAAGGTCAATTATATTTTTGATATGTTAGGAATATAATAGGTTATTTGAAAGACTAAATATATCTTTGATTTAGAAATTATTCAATGTCAAGACACTCTGACACTGTTTGGACTTTGATGAATGCTCAATCAATGAAATATATTTTAGAGAATACATTTATCTAGAGAATTTTCAAAACTCTTCCAAAACATGTTGTTATTCATCAAATATATAATAACATCATTTATTGCTAAATATTTCACCTATGATTTTCAAATGATTTGAATAAAAATCCAACATGATTTTCACTTAATATCATTCGACTCATAATTCGGATTTTCGACAAAATTTTCAATGGAATAATTCAAATACTTTTTAATTCACATATTTCATACATAATCTCATAATGCGATCTATGGTGCAACTAACTGCATCTGTATCCGATATCTGTTTTTGGATATTGTGATATCCGTTATCTGGAAAAGTCAGAAGCACATCTGATAACTATAACAAATATCGATCATGGATAACAGATTCAGGGTACAAAGCGGATGACAATAACATATATTGTTAAGCACATAAAAATATTGGATATCAATATCGTTAAGATGGATAACAATATTGATTATGAAACGATCAAGTTTTCAATTATCAATAACTTTAAGCATCTCTCTCTCTTGCGCTACCTCTTCCTGTCCCCATCGCTCATTCTCCCTCTCTCTCTGACTCTCTCAGTCTCTCTCGCTCTCCTTCCTGTCTCTCGCTCGCCCTCTTGCTCTCTATCTCTCTCTCATTCTCTCGCTTTCTCTCTCTCTCACTATCCTTCTTTCTCCCTCTCCCTCTCCCTCTCTCTCTCGCATTCTCCTGTCCCATCTCTCGCTACTGTTAAGGAGATAAAGCTGAAGCTTGTTCAAGAGAATACCTGAAGGTCCAGCACTGATCAGTTGCGTTTGGAATCGACATGAAACGATCAGTTGTTACAACGGAATCACGACGATCCGTTGTAACAACCATTGTTTATCTCCTTAACACCCCCCCTCAAGACCACGGTTGAAACAACCATTGGTCTTGCTAGAGAGGTCGTATAGTGGGAGACTCGGATGATGGACAGCCTCAACAGCCTCAGCGGCAGAGGTCTTCTCAACAGCCTCGGCGGAGCCGGAGACGACGTGGTTGACTTCTTCCTCAAATCAATCAGGGAGATAGTGGAGAAGTAAGCTGATAGGAACCCATAAACAAATTCCGGATGGCCAAAGGACGATATAATATGTTTTTCCTCGATGCCGTAACCAACCGAACTGCTTCTTGTTGAAAGAAAACTGATTATTCCCGCTGATGTTGGGAAAATTACTGCCAATGAAGAAAGGACTCATTCCAGGCGAGTAAAAGAACTCGTTGGCATATCTTGGCTGTGCCTAGGCAACATAGCCACATGATCTTGAGCATTGCCGCAAGGCATATGGCTCTGATACCATGTTAAGAAACGTGAGATGCACCGTAACCAAGAAGATAGAAGTAGAGAAGAAAAGAGAAGAAGAAGAAGAGAGAAGGGGCATCTCACGATCTTCATCATCAAGCCATTCAGGCTGAAACAATAGAAAGAAAGAGAGATAGACAGGGATAAGAGGATGGACAGGGCGACGGGCGGAGCCGCCGCCCTGGGAGACATATTTGAGTAAGAAAAGACCCAATGACAAGTGCATTACAGAGTTATTTATAGTCTCTAAGTGAGAGCGTTTCCCAACGGATCGTCGTGATTCCGTAGTAACAACTGATCGTTTCATCTCCGATTCCAAACGCAACTGATCATTGCCGGACCTTCACGTATTCTCTTGAACAAGCTTCAGCTTTATTTCCTTAATAACTATCGCTCTTTCTCTCTCTCGCTCTCCCTCTCTCTCTCATTTCCCTGCTCTTCCTCTCTCTCTCATTCACCTTGCCTCTCCCTCCCTCTTGCTCATTCTCACATACTCTCCTCTCTGACTTGTTATCTCTACCTCTCTCTCTCTAACACTCTCCTTCTAGCTCTCCCCCCCCCCCCTCTCTCTCTATAGAAAGACATGTACTATTATGTGAATACTATTATGTTATCATAACAAATACTATCATGTTACATTATTTATAGTATTTGATTTCTGATATCTGTTCATGATATTGGATATCGAAACAGAAAAAGCTCCAAAATCGAGAAACTCTTCCCAATTAAAATATAAATTGGCTCAGAAAAAATATCTTTATATAATGTAAAAAAAACTCAGGAAAAATTATATTTTTATTCAGAAAAGTATTTTATTTCAGAATATGCTGTCAGAAAATCCCTAAAAGTACTTAAAAATTCATAAAATTCCAAATATTATTCTAAAAATAAATCTAATAATTTAAATCTTGATAGCACATACATATAATTGATTTAATGTGCATACACATGTAAATATGGTCAGATGAACCTACTATAAATGTGTGTTATCAGATACCTATTAATTACCTATTAACATTAATTTGGTAGTTTTCTTGGACCTCAACTAAATATATAAAATGGGGCTATGTCACATGTTTATACAATTGTCTTCAACAATGCATTTTAGATAAAAACATACTTGTCTTTTTCATGATCAATCACTGTTCCTCCAAGTATTATCAATTTCTCGTGAGAACGAAACCTTGAGACCTATGAGGTTATGAAATTTAACCGCACTAATTAGTGCCCTTGAATACAGGATTAACATATGGATATAAGTATTTGAGAATTTAGCATCAAAAGCAATTTTGGATCTTTTTTAATACTATTAAGTTTTCGAATGGGAGACATGGCATTTGCCTCTGCAAGATGTGAATATTCTGTATTAATGGAAATAAAAGTTCATGATTGCAATATAATGTAGTACATTTGATCTCAATGTTCCAGATTAATTTTTCCTTTTCTAAGGTTGTCCTCGTCTTTTTTTACTCTCTAGGAATATTAATGCTTCTGTTCATGTTAATCTCCATGAATATATTTTTCAAACTGAAAATTTGGACATAATTCATCTAAAATATAGTCAGTACAGAAGAACATGCAACATTTCTATGAGCTCTCCATTTACTCTCTTGATTATCCTTTTCATCTGAGTTCATGTTTCTTTTTTAAGGTTGTCCTCGTCTTTTTTTACTCTCTAGGAATATTAGTGTTTCTCTTCATGATAATCTCCATGAGTATATTTTTCAAACTGAAAATTTGGACATAATTTTCTAGAGAGTAAAAACTAATATTCCTAGAGAGTAAAAAAAGACGAGGACGACCTTCAAAAAGGAACATGAACTCAGATGAAAAGGATGATCAAGAGAGTAAATAGAGAACTCATAGTAATGTTGTATGTTCTTCTGTAATGATGATATTTTAGATGAATTATGTTCAAATTTCAGTTTGAAAAATATACTCATTGGAGATTATCATGAAGAGAAACACTAATATTCCTAGAGAGTAAAAAAAGACGAGGACAACCTTAAAAAAGAAACATGAACTCAGATGAAAAGGATGATGAAGAGAGTAAATAGAGAACTCATAGAAATGTCGCATGTTCTTCTGTAATGACGATATTTTAGATGAATTATGTCCACATTTTCAGTTTGAAAAATATATTCATGGAGATTATCATGAAGAGAAACACTAATATTCCTAGAGAGTAAAAAAAGACAAGGGCAACATTAAAAAAGAAACATGAACTCAGATGAAAAGGATGATGAAGAGAGTAAATAGAGAACTCATAGAAATGTCACATGTGCTTCTTTAATGACGATATGTGGATATAATTCATCTAAAATATCGTCATTACAGAAGAACATGCAAAATTTCTATGAGTTCTGTATATACTCTCTTGATCATCCTTTTCATCTGAGTTCATGTTTATTAATTTTTCATACTTGCACTGTTATTTTTTATAAGAATGCACATAAAATCATTTTATTTTTCTTTTTTCGTCATCATTTTTTTGAGAATATAAAACTGTCTTAATTTCTGTATTTCATAAAAACAATCAACAGTAAACCCGGGAAGTCATTTGCGAGTTTTAAATTCAAATAACTTCACACAAATTCTCATTTCAATATTGTATGGAATCCCATATTGAAATAATTACATTAATGTAAAACATTGATACTTGTTATACTTTTGTTGATTCATAAATAATATGTTTAATAATTTGTCTTTTTTAACAGAATCATCAAGACTAGAAATTATATTTTTGATAATTAGTAAAATGAATGACGATTTTGAGGATAATATCTAAAATAATCAAAATCATGATTTTCATGTTATTCTGAAAACCTTCTAAGATATTTTAAGAAACTTTCTCTCAGTAGGCTTAAAGTTATATGTTAGTGCTCATTTGACTCCTGATATGCATCTTAAGTATCATAATTTTCATTATTAAAAATATCATGGTTTTCATAATTTCTTTCATGTGATTTCAATTGAAAATTCCTCATTTAATGTATTTCTACACAACAAGATGTTAAAATGAATAGTAAGAAGATTAAATTTACTGACTTTATGACACCTGCTCTTCCAAAGATGGCACCATTTTAAAAACCATAAATTAGGCTTAAAATGTCATTTAAGTTTTTGATTTTAACAGTTTCCTCACCAAGAAGATAGTGAGGAAGTGTTGAATCAAGAAAAGTGAGGTTGAAAAAATTAATTTTGAGTCATATTTATTTATATTTGAAAAAATATTTTTATTGGAGTTTATGTATTTTTATAGTCTTCACGGAATTAGTTTTGTAAAAAAACTAAACAAACTAATTAAATTAATTAATGAATGAAATAAATAGAAGGTATTTTTATCTAGTTTTCATAAATTCTACTGATTTTATAATTTTTAGGAATTGGTTTTCAATTGAATGGGCAAGAAATAAATTGCAAGTAACCAATATACCTTCATTCAGTATTTAGAGCTCGAGCTTAAGGTAGATGGGAGTTGAGGAGATTTCACATAGAGCAGCAGAATCGGGCATTGGAATGGACTGTATAATTTTTTATACAATAGGAATTTTATGTACTTGGTGGAGTTAGAGAGACATAAATCTTCGCTACCTTCTTTGATGATAACCTAGAAACAAGTAGAAGATAAAACAAGTGAAAAATCAGATTGAACACACTAACTTTATTGTCACACCGGTTAGGACGCAAGACGTGTTCTTTATTCTTCTTATCTATCTCACATATTTGGACTCCTGCTTTCTGATAACACATTTTTAGTAGTTAATATGACCATATTTACATGTTTATTTGCATTAAATTGATTCAATATGCATGTTATCAGGCATAAATGATTAAATTTATTTTTAGAATGATGTTTTGAATTTTACGAATGTTTGAGTATGTTTAATGGTTTTAGGGCGTCATATTCTAAAAGAACATAATTTTTTGAGTTGGAATATGATTTCTGTATGAATTCTTTGGCATTATATTTAAAGATATATCATTTTTAAGATTTAGAATATGTAAATATGTTTAATGTCTATTTTCTAGAATTATTTAATATTTTTTATTTTTGGGTCTTTCAAAATTGGAGGAGAGATAAAATTAGAGGTTGAGAATGATCCAAGTTCAATTGCAATATTTGATGATCTAGAAAGCATTTCAGGATATTTCCATCCTTAGAGTTGGACCTATAAATAGAGACTTGGATTTTGGTAAAAAAAGATCTTTAAGCTCCCTTCCTTCTAGAGAGGCATATTGAAAGGAAGTGAAGTTTTGAAGGTCAATCAAGAGTCTTCTTGGTGTCTTGAGTGCTTTTTGAAAGTAAACAGAGAAGTGGGGAAGCTGGTCTGCATCAGAAAACCATCTTGATCCCGGCAGAACATAGGTATCTAAGGTTAGTATCTTGGATTACATTGGTTTCTGTCCTTCATATCCCTTTAATTAGATCTACATCTTTACTTTAATCATCTCATTCTCATCACCGTTTTATATCATCTCATCACACCACACCCATCTCCAATCTCAGTCTCAATCTTGATCTCATCACCTTTGTCTTATATGATGACCCTAAATCATCTCATCCATCATCATCTTTTCCATCTTACGATTATCTATCCATTCTTCCGCCCACATCCATTAACTAGATCATTATTACTTATTCTTACATCATTCTATTTAACCATCATCCATCCACATCCACTCACATCAATTCACACATTTCATCATCCTATCTTGTTATTGATTTTCTACATCCATCTTCACTTCACGTCTTCGTTTGTCTCACTCTCTCATTTCCATTTGCTCTATCCACATCTTCCTACCTATTCCTCATATTATTATTCATATCATCCTTAGAAAATAATTAGTATCACCCACTGAACATCTTGTATTCATCACATCACAATCGTTTCTTTTATACATATCTCCTCTCATCCCTCTTGAATCATCACTTAAAGAGTATTTCAACCCAAATTTATGTTCCATATGGAGACAATCCTTGCTCGTCACTAACTAGAAAAATTAGTTTGTGAGTAAAGGTTTATAAATTATTATTGATTAACTCAAACATCAATAACAAGTAGACACCTTAAATTTGAGTTCATCATTTTCTCAATATGACACCCTTTACAAAGAACGTAACAAAGTAATTTGATGCACTATGGTCATTAATAATATATTGGGAAAATTTTGAGGATCTGATAGAAAGAGAAGGAATAGAATTTTAAATAGAAGAGTCATAATTTTAGGGTATGGAGCCTTGAATGAGATGAAAATTAATTTATTCACACAACAAAAGATGAGTAATGCAATCGTTATGACACTTAGAAGATGATCATCAATCACATGTGCATGGATCAGATCCACGATTTCTTTTTTCTTCTAGAAAGATGGATTAAGCGGTTCATGTGTCCAACCTCAATATGTATCCAAATGACCCCTGACATGTCAAATATCCTCCATTTTGACCAGCCCGGTTGTTGTCTCTTTGTCGTCATTGCAACGCTCTAATCACATCTGGAGTGGAGATGAGACAAGGGGAGAAGGGAGAAAGGTGCAGTCTTGTAAAATTATGGCCAATATGAATTTCATTCAGGACCTTTCCCTATTTTTACTAAGTGGGATTTTTTTTCATAAATATATTGTGATGTCTAAAAGACCATTTGCACACAATTGTATTGGTCCATGCATCAATCTAATTAATAACCATAGTCACAAAAGGACTTTTGTTTGAGTGTCAAATGAATTGACTATAGTGTCATATAGCTTAATTAGTAATGAATTAATTTACCCCAATTTGTAGGTTTAATCTTTGGCATGTACAATGCCAAGCTACACCGCGTCTTCTAGAAGATAGAAAGGAGTAAATTAACTCACTCGTAGAACCTTCCTATTGTTGGGTTCTAGGGGCCTTGACTTGGATGAACAGAACAAAAAACGATGCGCAGCGGAAGTCTTTTTGCGAATCGAATGGCATCGACAAAAACCATTAAAATGAAGTACCTTGCACGAATCTCATTCGTGATTTCTTCGATCCCAGAGTGAGACGAGTCGAGCTGCTCAAGTGTGCAGCCTCTAGACGTATCCACGCGGTCCTCGGCTCGTCGGATCTCCTCCTTCTCGTTGACGATCCCCGTTCTTTCTCCGTCGACGTCGTTACGTCATCCTGATCACATCAGGGATGGAGAGGGGGTGTGGGGAGAGTGGAGAAGAAGGGGAAAGGCCCTTGAACAATTCTGGCCTGGGTGAATTTCGTTCAGGGCCTTCCCCTATTTATACTAAGTGGGTATTTTTCATGAAAACCCCCAAAACTTAAGTATATCTTCCAACGTCCAAAAGACCATTTGCGTGTGACCCTCTAGGCCCATGTATCAGTCTAGTTAACGACTCCAGCGGCCCAATAACCTTTATTGGCATTCCAAATTAATTAACTATATCATCATATAGATTAATTAACGTTGGATTGATTTAACCCAATCGATAGGTCAAGACTCCGACACGTGGGGTGCCAAGCTACACCTCGTGTCCTAGAAGATACAAAGGAGTGTGTATCGACTCACTCATGGAACCTGTTCATCATCGGTTACTGCGTATGTATAATCCCTCATCCACTTGACGCTCCTTGGATGACTTAGTGTATGGTCAACTGTCAAATCCTAATCGGTCATCCGAGTTAGTACTAAGCATTTGGAAATCATCGGAGAACTCTTCTCCGATATTTCACTGCCTTGGCCAAGGACTTCATTGCATCGTCTTCCTTGAGCTATCACCTCTTATACCGAGGGTGGACGATCCCATCTTGACCGCTCAATCGCCTTCGTGTACTTCTTGATGCACCCGAACTAAGACCGTCTAGAATCCCATGATTAGAGACTCGTTGGCCATAGCCAAAGTGCAACCGCCCGTCCACAAGACATCTTTGGTGTCTCAGGTCTAAGGACAGTTTGGTATAATACCATTCAGGGATTCGTACGGATCAATTCAGTGAACTCTTTCACTAAAGAGCACTCACTATCTATCCTTAGTGTCGCCACACTAATGGCTACGGGACTGGCCATACTCATCATATGAGTGAGGCTAGATAGTGCTATTCTATCCGGATACTTTGATGTCCTTCTCACGTATCCTTTGAATATGAATGTTTAGAACACATGCTTAAAGACTAGTGATCTCTGTATTACGATCTCATCATAATTCACTAAGTCCGATCATGTATTCATGGACTTCATTATGAGCATCATACGTGCACTATAATGAATATGTTCTATTAATGAATATGGAACGAGATGCAGAATGTGTGATTGGCTTGCCGGCCACATATATTTCCATCACCTATTATCGGTTTCCATGTATTTATAGTACCTCCTCTGCATGACACTCCTTGGATGACTTTGTGTATGGTCAATTCAAAAACCCTAATCAATCATCCTGCTTAGTAGTAATGCATTTAGAAATCAGCTGAGAACTCGTCTATGATATTTCATTGTCTTGCCCAAGGACTTCATTTTCCTTGAGCTCTCTCCTTTTATTTCGAGGTCACATGATCCCATCTTTACCACTTAATTGTCTTTGTGAGCTTCATGTTGCACCCAAATCAAGGTTGTTTATAATTCCATAACTAGGAAGGTTTAGGCCATAATCAAAGTATAGCCGTCTGTCCGCCAAACCCCTTTGATTTCTCTCTAGTCAAAGGACCACTAACACAAAAGTGATGTTAATCAATTTGACTGACAAATAGTACAATACCATTGAGGTATTCATAAATACCAATTCAGTGAACTTGTTTTGCTAAAGGCCACCAATTATTTATCCTTAGTTTCATAGTAATGGCTATGTGTTTCACAATACTCGTCATATGGGTGGGACTACAATGATATTCTATCAGGATACTTTGAGGTCCTTCTCAAGTATCATTTGAATATAAATATTTAGAGTAGTGATCATAATAATGATCTCATCGTAATTCACCATACTAGTCATGTATTCATGGACTTCATCATAAGCATCCCATATGCACTATAATGAATCTATTGAATTTCTGCGCATGGAACAAGATCTAAAATTTGTTATTGGCTTGGCCGTCCTATATACTTCCATTAGTAATGTTCTCAACCCTTGATCTAATTCTATGGACTTGGGAGGTGATGTCTTGAAATCCAGCATTGATACATGTTTTTATTTTCCTCCAATAGGAAAAAAGCTTCCTAAATTGAATTATGAATTTAGTTCCACAAATCATGCCTCTTTTGATGCGATCTCCAAAGAGGGATAAGTTGCACTATCCTCCTTGAAATTTGGCCTCTTATTCTGATCCAGGTCATGGATTAGGCTTGTACTTATCTCTCATTTGCATCTGCAATTGAATATTTTTACTTACCTAAATCATCCATTTCAATAAAACTCTAAGAAAATTAAACGAATAATCCACTTGATTCTAGAAAATCAAGTGGCCTCAGTCTCATATATTAATAATTTAGATAGGTATTCATAAATACTTGATTATATGATTATGACTCAATAGGTGATGTATGTTTTACATTTGTGATCTTAAATAATTGATAGTATGCATGTAGGACTAATGTAAATGATTAAATAAGACACGATCATGCATTATTATCAGTATCTTATTGATGATAGTAATGATTTGAACAGATATTCAGGACGGTTTGAAGTGCTTAACTGTTTCCTCTGAATCTCCCTGCTGTTTTATATTGAAAATCCAGACTTGTTTCACCACATTCTTTAGAAAGGATACCACAGCAACATGTCACCATTGATTTGTATGCTTCCTCTCCAATCTCGTCTTCACTCTCACTCAGTTTCCCTCATGAAACTGCAACAAGAAAACTCCATTATGCTGCTGGCATCAATAGTCCAACAACCTCTATCTAGAGGCTGCACAATCTACTGAATTCTCGCAGTGATTTCTTTCCTGGTAGGCTTTTCCAATTGCTTTTTAATCAAATGACATTGAGTTAAAGAAGCAATACTTCTTACCCTGACTTATCATGTGCACATCAGCATTAACATTTTAATGAAAACTGGATTCCTTGCATAACAAATTCCTAGAGTTAAATTATTATAAGCTTGTTATAATGGGTCCAGCAGGGAGAAAGAGAGTTAACCATGTCGATAAAAAATCTGCATACCAAAAAATATATACACTCAATCAAAAATGAGAGAGCCTCATGGCACTTCGGAGACAACATTAGGTTAGGCAAACATGGTGTGGTTGAGCTGAAAATTTTGAGCTCCCCCTTTAGCTGCACTGCAATTTCTTGGCGATTTCAATACATGTTGATATTGGGCAATCAGTCTTTAATACTGCAGATTTAATGTGTGACCTGCTTGCTGCGTATCCCTCCTGAAGAAAAATTACACAAATGTCATGGCACAATATTGTAAAAAATACTTGGGATAACATGAGATAACCAGCTCTTTTGGCACTAAGTGATTCTTGTTGATTTTTGAGAATACATCATAACCCAGAAGAAGAAAAGTTCAAGCTTGGGATACATAGTATGCTCTTGTTTCGTCTTTCTCTCCCTTACTCTATTTCTATTTCTATCTAGATCCAAGACATAGTCGTCTAGGACAATCTTCGAAGCAGCCCACAAATAGTTTGGGCTACACTTTCCACATAATTATTTAGGGTTTAGGTTTTAGTCTATAAATTAGGGTTTTAGGATAAAGGGTTTAAGTTTTAGGGCTTATCTTGTCCTGCAAGAGAATTACCTTCTGTAGCCTGGCAATCAGGAGGCCCAATGGAGGTGTATCGATCTTCCCTCGGCAAGCAATCTGGATAGCATAAAAAATGCAAGACATTCATCTTAGAGAAAATTTCATAATCCCAAGAATCTTTTAAATTGATAACCGCAAGATGGCAGACCAACCTCGTCAAGTTTGATATACCCAAAAGGCAATCTTGGGTCACTTTCTTGCATCATTCTAGTCAACAAACCTTCCAAATCTGTCCACCCAAATTCACTGGCCAATTCAAGCATTTCGCCAAGGTAATTTCCATCATGAAGAGGCCCAGTCCACAGAGGTCCGGAGACAACAATGGATCGGTTGATCTGAAAATTTCAAATTGTTAAACAAACGGAAAAAAATATGTTTAGTAAAGATTGTAATATTGGTGGATGGAATGATGAGCTCATTAATTCCAGGTATGATACACGATTAGAGAGAAACAATGAGATATAATACCTCTCCAGGGCGGCATGGACAAGATATGTTCCCTATCTTCTCCCATGAAAAAGCCTGGGAATGACCGCATTTATTGCAATAACCGATGAATCTATAATCACTTCAAAATAATAAAAAAAGTTTCATTTGAATTTTTTCAAAAGAATACAAAAATGGGTAGTTATAAAAAGACATTACCAAGGATTGTGAAGCTTCCCACGAAGCAACCTGAGCATTACTCTAAAAACAGGCCCATGATAAGAATAATAAGAGAAGAGGGGTTTGAGGTGGAAGCCCAGAGCTGAAGCTTCTCGCAAAGCCCCACCAATCAGCATTCTGAGACCCAATTCATTGGAATAAGGCATTGGCCGAATATACGCTCCGTATGAAGCTAATGACCTAAATTTAAGAAAGAATATTACACGAAAAAACATTAAAATTTTATGCAGATAGGCGTCAGTTCAACGTTTACTAAATAGAGACTTCCATGATAAACCAGTGTATGATCTGGTTAATCGAACATTTAAAAATATCAGAAAAAAGTTAAAGGGAAGAATGCTGCAACTTTTGGCGTTTTATAGTCCAACTTCCCTTAAATATTTATGCGTAATAAGTTTTTTTTGAAAACTATTTCTGCGTAATAATGTTACGAATAGTCTGCCAGACAAATGCAGATAAATGATCGATGGACTAAGAAGTACGAGCTAGATTGCACTTCTTTTTTTCTACCCCATTCCCAGAATCTCAATCTTTCGATTTTTTAGAGGAAAAAATATCTGAGATACTCAGCAAATAATAGGGGCATTCAGTTTCAAAAAAACTATGTACAACATGCAGTAAACGAAAAAACTTTTGAACGTAACAAATAATTTAAGTACTCAAATTGGATTAGTTTATTATTGATGAAACTATCGGGCATTAAATAATTCCGGTCCGTTATCCATGGAACATAAGTTGAGCCCAAATTTTTTTTGCAAAACTAAAGAGTTAAAATTCTGACAGACACACAAGAATTGGAGGATTCGAAGGATGCAAACCAATACCAAAGAATCATCGGTCAAACCCCAAAGACACTTAAATAATATAACATTCTTTCATTTCAAAGAATAGATTCAGAATAGAACTAAGAGATGCAATCACAAATATAAAAAAAAAGCTTATCTTCCTAAATTCAGTGTTTGCTGTAAAATATTGTTCTGTGGTTTTTTTTCTTGTGTAATGGTAGAAAACTCTTGATGTGTTATTGTTCGCATCTGACAAATGGAACATATTTTACAGCAAAGACTGAATAGATTCAGAATGGAAATAAGAGATGCAATCACAAAAATAAAAAAAAGGGCTTATCTTCGTAAATTCAGTCTTTGCAGTAAAGTATGTTCCATTTGTCAGATGCGAACAAGAACAAAACAAGAGTTTTCTACCATTACACAAGAAAAAAAAAACTACAGAACAATCAAGAATGCAACTCCAGGAACTTACTGCTGAGGTCGGTGCCCTCCAGAAGTATACCCATCAGTGGAAGTCAAATACAGCAAGCCACCAACCTTCACGGCGGCCACAGCAGCCCTCATAAACCCAGAATTACTTCCAAAAGAATCAATGTCGATCAAATCAAAGAATCTCCGATGCAAATAACTCTCAGCCAAAACCCTGTTCGCATCAGCATGCGAGACAACCCATCTTTTCTTCTCTTCAATTTCTCTTCCATTCTCAGCCCTCGAAAGATTAGAGAGAATGGTTTTTCTGTGCTGCTCGTCTGCGTCGTTTGCCCAAACAAAACCCGCTTGGGCTTGTTTGAGATAGCGCAGAGATCGCACCCCGCAGCCGCACATTGCATCAAGAACGGAGACGGAGCTGCCGAGAGCTCGGCCATGGAGAACAGCGGAGAGAACGCCGAGGTCGCGGCCGATTGAGCTCTCTCGACGAAAGAAGGAGCCCCCAGTCTCGAATTCTACGCCTCTTTCAGTCTCCAGAGAAGAGGAGATGGGATTGGATTGGGTTCTTCTTGTAGAGGGAGATGACTTCGATGGGTTGATGTAGATTGTCTGGGGGAGAATCGCCATCGCTTCTGCTTACCCAGCTCAAAGGTGTGGATGTTGAGTTGATGTTTTTGCAGAAAGATGAAATCTTGGGTATAATAAATGAAGATATCCCATCAGCATGGAAGTGGGTATTGCAAATTTTTGCACTATAGAGGATTACACCAGCAGGTTTTGAATCATCTAGTTCATGATAACTATAGTTCCGGATCGTCAGGGATGTGGACGATGGACAGGACAGGATGAAGATCCTGGTAAGAAAAAACCATCCCTTCCGCATCCCTGCACTATACTGATGACGATGAAGATGAAGATTATGAAGAACATGCCGAAAGCTTTGCTAGTGTTTGTCCTCGACACGACGACAATACAAGGAGTTTTGACCGTGCCAATACCCCTTAGCAACTGCAACGGGCTGTTCTTATTTGTAGGATCATCCAGTCACAATGATGATGGTGATGGCAATGCCGAAAGCTTTGTGTGTGTTTATCCTCGGCACGGCGATGAGACAAGGAGTTTTGGCTGTGTAAGTACCCCTAAGCAACTGCAAGGGGGGGGGGGCGTGTTTATTTAAGGGCCTTACTTCTCCTTGTTTTTCATGCGTTGTTTTAAGAGATTTATTTCGAAGGTTAGTGAAAAACAAGGAGTCTATCCCTCTCTTATCTCTTCCCTCCTCTCAGTCTCCATTGGAGTAAAGGGTTTTCTCCTGACAATAGTGACATGAGGATGTGGCAATGCTGACATTGACATCATAGATAGTCTCCTTACATTGATTCTTGAAGAACCCCCCATTATTTTCTAGATTCAGTCAGGTGTAAATATAATTCAATCGGTATTTATTTTCTACTAGTAGAATTGGAGCTATTTGTTTGTTTGGATGTGACAAAGCTTACAATACATCGACTTCTATTGTTTCTCGATATGATGTTGAGCAATTGAGCATTTTGGTCAACTTCAGTTTGTACCAGCAAAAGGTGAAATATAAATTGATTGAAAAAGAACTTATTGAGATGCAGGATGAACCAAAACCCGAATATATCCAAGAAAAAGGTACACCAAAAAAATTAAGCTTTAATAGGAAAGTGCAAAGCCGTTGAAATTCAATCATCATGATCTTGTAGAATGATCAGTTGTTAAGTCTAATCCTTTGAGGGTCATGGGGTTGTTGAAATTTAAGGGTAAAATTTAAGGCAAGAGAAAAATGAACTTAAGAAGGAAAGAAGAACACGTTGGAGGAATGAAAAAGGGAAATTGTAAGAGTAGAATTAAGCCCCAGTAATTCATAGTTGGGAAGAATAGTCAGGTTTTTATAACCAACTTTATGAGGATAATGATATTAAAAATAAGGGGAAAATCTAAAATACATGCAAAGGTGAGGTCTAAGAATGGAGCTTGTAGATTCCTTCATTTAATGATGAGTACTAGAAGATAACAATTTACTTATTTGTAATAATGTCTGAAATGACGAGACTATCAGATAAAATAGGCACTAAATGGCATATAAGTCGTGATACGAATAAGACCATAACAAAGAAGTAGGTCTTTCTTCAATCCATGACAGATTGGATCATAAAGATCACTTTAAAAATTATACATGTAGACTGAGATAAAATAAGATTACTAAGAATGGAATTGACATAACGAGAGACACAGAAAATGACACAATCCACTCAAATTGCACATTATATTCATTTACTGATAAAAAGAGTGAAACAAAAATTATTTGCATGTATGAACAAGGCATGGAAATATAACAAAAAGTGATAATTACACACATAATATCTAATAAAACAAGGAGATAGAGAACATGAAAGACCAGAAAGCAGAGTAGTAACATCAACTATGTGAGAAGCAAAAATGGCAAAAATTAAAATGAAGCAGAACTAACCCTTTTCAGCAGATGTGAAAACAAGGCACAGAAACTGAAATTAAATCTGAGGCACTTTTTTTCAATCGGGAAAAAGAGAAAAATGGAGGATCATATTCTGAAAGAATAATCATAAGTGTTATGAGGCAAACCTAACCCTTTTCGATTAGATTTATCAAAAACGGTTTATCCACACATATTGTAAATATGATTTAAATAAAGAAATTAAAATGGAGTTGCCATCATGCATGAAACACCCTTCTTTCCATAGATCATTGTCTATGGATATGTTTATTATTGGAATTTCATGGCCAAACTTATGACTATCATGTTCCCACAGCTGATATTATCTTACTTACCTTTGGTTGAAGAATATGCTCACAGAATAATCTTCTCTCTCTAGGTTTAGGTGTTTTATTTACCTTGGGTTGAAGAATATGTTTGAAATATACCCTGGTCAGTGCTGGATGGTTGGGCTGGGACGACTTTTGGGCCTGTCCCTTGTACTACTCGATGGCTCTACTTAATCAAACTTAGTAGGTGATAAACCAAAATCTGGGTTCACTAAGTCATTTTATGGCTCTGATTTATGAAACATTATTTATACAAGTTTCCTTACTTAGAATAGGGTAAGGGTTAAATGATGGAGGACCATCTCGAGGATGACACCGCGAAGACGAGGAGCCAGATTGAGGATGACGTGACGGGACGACGACAGCCACGTCGAGCAGCTCGTGCCGACGCTCGCCACCCGGGGTTTAAGTACTCCGGGTAAGTATGCATTTTCATTTATGTTTGTTTTCTTATATTTCTGGATTTATGGATTGGGCCAGTGTTAGGCCCCGTCCTTCGTCATTTCCTTTTATTTTCATGTTTGTATTTGAATTTGTAAGGAGAGGCCGAACCACGTCTTGCGATGGTTCATCCTCTCCCACGTTCTCTTGGCACCCATCCTCCCTATATAAGGGGATGGCATGCCCAAGGAACATTTGGGAAATCATTGTTGAAAATTGAGTTGCAATTGATCTTCCCCCTATCGTAGTTATAGTGTAGGGGGTTTGGCTAGCCCCACCCCACGTCGAGATCACTCCGTGGGTAGAGCCCACGTTTCTTCCGTCGAGATCACTCCGGGAGGATCGTGCTGAAGCGTGCCGTCGAGATCACTCCGGCACAGGTTAAATATTTCCAAGAAGTCGCTGTCCTTCAAGGCTGAGAAGAGTCTCCGTCGAGATCACTCCGGGAATTCTTGGAGGTTCCTGAACGTCATCGACGCTGCGACCAAGCTGGGAATCCGCTCCATCGAGGGAGCATTGTCCCGACCATCAAGAACCCGACGCCAGCCAGGTTCTTGATACCCTGCCCCTCTTCTTCTACATCCACCCCTCCCTTCTCCTTCATCCAACCGCCTCGTCTTGCCTTTCTTGATCGCCCACCCCCCTTTCCCCATTGTTTCTTGATTCCCAACCGCCCCGTCTTGCCTTTCTTGATCGCCCACCCCCCTTTCCCCATCGTTTCTTGATTCCCAACCGCCCCCTCTTGCCTTTCATGATCGTGTACCCTCCTTTCCCCCATCGTTTCTTGATCCCAACCGCCTCATCTTGCCTTTCTTGATCGCCCACCCTCCTTTCCCCATCGTTTCTTGATTCCTGACCGCCTCCTCTTGTCTTTCTTGATTGCCCACCTTTCTTTCCCCTTGATTTCTTGATTTCTTGATTTCTTGATTTCTTGAATTCTTGATTTCTTGATTTCTTGATCTCACCATATCTCCTTGATTCCCCTTCATCCTCCCCTTCGCCCTCCCCTCGCCCTCATCTTTCTTGATTTCTTGATTCCCACCCTCTACGCCATAACCGATTACTTGGTTTTCTGCCCCACCCACATGACTATTCCCACGATACTTGGTTCGCTGTCTTGCCCACCCACACGACTACGTCGTGCGCCAGCCAAGCGCGCACCTTGTGCGCCCTCTGCTCTGACTCTTGCTGCATGCCACCCGTGGACTCAGCTCTCTGCTGGTAGTTACGACCGCACCGTCCACACCCGGTTTCGTCCTCGTCAACGACACTCGTCCGCACGACCCGACACTAAGCATCCGCTCGACGACTTGGACGCCTTGGACTAAGCGATACAAAGGTCAGTCTCGTCTCCTCTCCATAAACTCCAGTATTATTATCTTCGACAGTCTCGTCTTCCCCTATCGCGTCTGCTACCATGATATTCTCGAACATCATCGGATAGGACTAGCCACTTTGTCGAGCGTAGGGATTCTTGTGGTAGACGGATTGTCATCCGACTTGGACACCGAACGCTCGAGGGCTGTTAGACGCCCCTCACTTAGTAGACGTCTAGTAGGTCCAGCGGGTCATTGGGAGTTTGATCTTAGGATCACTCCTCTCTCGTTGATCGGTATGGCCGACGTCGCTATCCGTCAAGTCCTTATTTGCTCATTCGTATTTTCTCATCATTTGGCTTACATCCCTTACATTCGCATCATAACCCTGTGACGTGAAACGCGCCGATCGATCCCGCCCGTCGTCGTTTCACATCATTAAATTCACAAGGAGCCGGTAATGAGAGTATATTTTAGGTGATTTTTAAGTTTTATATTTTTATGTATTTTTTAAAGAGGATAATCACTGCAATGAATGAAAACAAGATAATACTATTTTAAATAAATGAAATACATATTTAGTTCTATTACTTTAATGTGATTTTTAGGAATTTTTCAGGACTTTTTAGGGCAAGAAATAAAATTTAAGGTTAAAGAGAACCTTTGGTTGCCCTTCCCACAACGTAATTTGCAGGCGTTGATACTCTACATATGGCGAAATGGGCACCAATGAGTGTCATTTGATGCATTGGAAAGCTTGAATTCTAGGCTATCCACATGAATATTTACCTAGGGAAAAGGTGAGAAACTTCAAATTAAATATTCAAGAGATCACACAGACTTTATTGTCACTTCCCCAAAGGGCCAAGTGGTGCTCTTTCTCCAAGAATCTTGATCACCCCTGAATTCTCTCTCTCCTACACCCTTGCAGAAAAATAATTGATCAAAGAAATCTGAAGCACTAGTCCTCCAACAACAATTTGGGACCACAAAATCAGAGATGAGATACAAAGAGATGGAAGAAGATATTAAATCAAACTGTCCCAACTCTCCGAGACATTAGATTTAATTCCAAGTGTTTATAGGGCTAAGATTACGTGATTTCCATCCTGGATCCACATTCCCTCCTTCCCATATTTGAGAAAAGGCATTTCAAATTCAAATTGTGGGTTAGTTCCATGATTATTGCCTTTGGTTAACCTGGTTCTTAAAAAGGATAAGAATGGGCTTCTTGTGTATCGGGCCTCTTCAATTTTCTAGGAGATAGCTTGGGTTTCTCCATTCCTCCCATTTGTATCCCAAATTCACCATTTTATTTATCTAAGTCCTGTTTTCATATAAAACTCCAAGAATATGTGAAAAATCTACTTGACTCTGTGGAGTTTAGTGGAGTTAGTCTCCAAAAATAATAAAATATATAAAAATAGAGCTTAGGAAAACAAAACATAATTTCTTATTTTATCCTTAAATGGCGAATAATGAAAGTGAAAATCTAAAATGTGTTAAAAAAAGTATAAAATCATATTCTCATTGAGGTAATTTGATGTTATCATTGGAATGATCCAAGACTCCCTAAAGCTTTCTTGATGCCCTCTTAATCTGCCCAAGAAGTCATAGAGCTATCAGAATTCCCAATCGACTAGGCAAACAATAGACATGCCTCCCTACTCTGGACTCTTTCGAGGGTCAACAAGATGACTCCTTCCACCATCGATGGCATGATCCATCTCTAAACATCCACCTATCCCATCTAGCAATTCCCTTATCATTAATCCCCCATATGGCCAAAGGGCGATGACAACTAGGGGGGTGGGCTTGATGGCTCTCCGCTTGGCCACCATATCCATCTTTGAAAGGGGCCAACGGTTATGATTAAAATCATAGCCATGGACATGTTAATCACTAGTGTAAACCTTAATGATGGGAACCATCTAGGTCCAAAGACCCGATCTCAACCAGCTCGAGGAGCAAGGGCTGAAGTGAAAGACCCAGCCTTCAAGTATTCAGCCAAGTCAAGGGGCCCTGAGGGTTGATGTTATCTTCGTTCATCTTTGGTTGATTTCTTTTTTTCAATTTTTTGGCTTTGTATTTGGTCCAAGGTGTCTGTGTGTTCATGTTTGTCGTATATTTGGCCTATTTGTTGTTCTCTGTTTGGGCCTCTATCTCTTCTTGGAAGCCCATAGGACCCTTTAAGGTTGTGGGCCTCTTTTCTTGATATCTTAGGGGCCCATATTACCCCTATGTAAGAGGAGGATGGGGGGGTGGAGGGAACCCCTATGGGACAATTAATTTTTAAAAATTGAAAAAAAAGAACATAGGTTTTCATTTGGTTTTTTTATGGTTTGTCACTTCACCTATTTTGTTGTTGTTTTGTGTTGTCCCGATGCCGTCTCCACCAGCTTTCCATCGAGAAAACTAACTGACGCCATGACACCGCTGCTAGACTCCCGATGTGCCATCGTCGTGACGTTGAAAATGCCTTCAGACGCCCCTGCTTGTGCCTTTAGACACACTTTAGTCGTCCATGCCATCACCGTGTACCCACATGTGCCGATGCCCACGTGGCCACCCATGCCATCAACCGCGCACCTTGTTGTTATCACCTGCGCCGCCCACATCGCCCTCTTTGCCACTACACACTGTCGTGGCCATAGCCCGGGCCACCGATTGCGCCACCACTCGCACCACCTAACACACCCCACCAGCATCGCCACCCATGCCACCACCGTGCCGCCCAGGCTCCACCTGCTCTGTCCTTACCATTGTCGCATGCCAGCCTCGCTGCCACTACGCACCACCCTACACGTCACCCCCATCGCCATCTGCACTACTGAATGCACCATAGACAGCATGCCACCCTCGCTGCCACTACACACCACCCTGCACGTCACCCCCATCGCCATCTACACCACTGAATGCACCATAGACAGCATGCCACCCTCGCTATTGTTGCCCTCTTTGCCACTCATGCCACCGATTGCGCCGTTGCCAGCGCCGTCACTCCCAATCCCACTACCTGCGCACCACCAACATCGATGCCAGTGTGTTGCTAACATTGCCACGAGCATCTCTGCCCACTCCGTTGTACGAGTCATTGCCTGCTCTGCTGCCCTAGCTACCGCCTATTGATCCCTGCCAGTTTGAAGGGTGCCATCATGCCCCAACCAATGACGCCGTCAACATCAACACATCGCATGCTGGCCTCCTGTCAGCACCATCATGGCTGACATGGCTTCAGTCCTGCAAGTACGCTCGCAGCCCCCCCCCCCTCTTTGAGTGTTCCTTTATTTCTTTTAGTACCTCCCAAACCCGTCGCCACCCCTAGGATTAGGGTAGGCATAGATAGGAAATTTTCACTTGAGGGTAGAACTTTTACTAGTACCCCTTTGGTTGGACCCGATGAGGGTCATGCACCAGCCGTAGTAGCTATGTTTCAGTCGTCGGCCTTCAACCTAACGTCAAGGTCACTGGGAGCTTAGTGACATTCCTAGGCCTCTCTTACTGTGACTTACAAGATGTCGGCGTCATTCAACGCCATGTTTGTGCTTCTCATTGAATTTTATTGTCACATGTGCATCTTCATTCAACCACATCTCTCCCACCTAATTGATGTTATAACGGTCATTCGATCCTGACCCATCGTTCCGCATCACTTATTGATGGGGGACCATCTGGACGACGCCGGGAAGGGACGAATCCAACCACATTGGGCTGCTCGCGTTGACGCTCGCCACCCCGCATTCAAGTACCCCGCGTAAGTGGCTATTTCATTTCACGCCTTATTCTCGTTTGATTGTATTTTTGTTTTAATAACCTTACGAACTGGGCCGGTGTTTGGGTCTTGTCCATGTTATTTTCAGTTCTTATCTTGTAACCGTTGAATAGAGGTTTAACTACGTCTCACGATGGTTCCTCCTCTAGAGACGTCACTTGGCACCTATCCTCCCTATATAAGGGGATAGCATGCCCCAAGTGAAGGAGGCTTTTGATGAATTGAAATTGTGTCTCTTTACTACCTTAGTCCTTAGAAATATTTTGATAGAAGTTAGAGAGAGTAGTGGGGACTTGGTTTCCCTTCACCCCGCCTCACGTCGAGATAACTCCGTGAGTCACTGTCGTCATCGACCTCGTCGAGATCACTCTGAGATTACTGCGCAGCTGCTGGGACAAGCATCAACTGTCCGGATAGTTTCTTGAATTCCAAGATTCGTAGTTCTTGGATCCGACATCCCCATGTCACCCTCGTCGAGATCACTCCGAGGACGGACCACTGCTGCCCTTTTGTGCACAAGCCCGCGTGCGTCAGCGCCGGCAAACTGCACCATCACAGAGCTCAAGATCCTCATTGCCGTACGCGACTGCTCGTCCACGGCCCCGTCCTGTACGCTACCGCGCGTCCAGGGATTTGTCTCCCTCGGCGTCCGCATACCGCTCTGATCGTGAGCGCCAGTGGCTGCCATGGCCGTCGCCTTCGCATGCCACCCGCCCCTGCGACTCTCGTTGCCGCGCACCACCGCGTGCCCCACGGCTCCGCCACCGCGCACTACAACGCGTCCTCTGCCACTCTCTGCACGCTACCGCGCGCCTAGGGATTCTTCCCTCGGCCCCGGCATACTATTGTGGTTGTGAACGCCCGTCCACGCCCGTTCGAGGTTGTGGAAATCGTCACGTATTCGTCAATGCCGACCAGCCGGCCTTCACCTTCTTACGTGCCTCGTTGCTATCTCCAAGTTCAGTCGTGCCCTGCTTGACATCTTCGGACTAGTTACACAGGTATCTTCTCGTCTTCCCCATCATTACATTTCAGTATTATTACTTAGTGCAGTGCAGTCTTCCCCTATCAATTCCTCTGCCTAGAACGGAGACGTCACTAAATAGGATAGCCACTCTGTCGTGAGTTAGGGATTCTAGAGCCGTTGAATGCTCATTGCGTCGTAGTCACCGTAGTTAGTCGGAGGGTCATTGTGAGTCTATCCTGGCTTTTCCCTCTCTTGGCGGAATGCATTGATCGTTCACCCTAGTTCGTAACGTCTCTTATTGCTCATTTGGGGTTTTCTAACGCCATTCATTTCATCTAAATAGATTTTAAATCAATTCATTCCTATTGTGCTATGTTGTAATATGAACCGTCGATCCCGGTGTCGTCATATTACATCGCTTATCCACATCAGCTCTGACTTGTGAGCAGCCTTGTCAATATTTGGCATCCTGATTTTTCGTGCATGTGGCCTCACCAACCCATTCAGTGGTTGTCATCCAACCAGGTCTTACAATAAGAGAAAAAAGATAAGTATAATATGGGAATTTTAATCTCAGAGTTAATTCTTCTTAAAGAAGATCCGAGGGTGGATATTATATCATTATAATAAAAGTTGGTCAGTTATGAAGCAGACTCGAGCCATTGGCTCGAAGCCCAGACATTTTTTATTGATTTGTTCCATTGTTTTGTTGCTCATTTTGTCCATATCGGCCTAGCTCACTTGAGGTTACAAGATTCAAAGTTGTAAATACATATCAAAAGAACAAAAACTTTTGAACTCAACATCAACTTGATTTAAATGCAACCGTTCCCTCACGTATGTGCACAAGTTTTGCACTCCCTCTTATTATAGGGCCTATGATCAGTTTTGTTAGTTTGCCAAGGCTTGTTGATCCTAAGTTGTCTCCGAGCACCATTTCCTGCTGCCCTGGTGCTGGGCTTACTTATGAACTAATGCTCACTAGCTACTAGTGCTCTTGAGTGTTGCTGCGCCTAGCCAGCTTGGTCACTAATGTTGCAACACAACCCATTTGCTTGTTTCTTCTCTCCCCCTCTTTTTATTTAAATTCACCCCTAAATATTGAACTCCAAAGAAGAATTAGGTGAGCTTTTAAAGTTCATTTTATCAAAATGAACATGATTACAATATATAAAAATATAAATTTAACACAATTTCCCAATTAAGTCATTATACGTAACAAAATTGAGTTGTTTTAAGAATCAGATTCTAAACTCCGCCTTTGAAATTTTCTAGCTTGTTGGAGGGTATTTCTAATGGCTGTGAAAAAATAGGTATGCTTCACCCTCTCTCCTCCCTTCCATCTTTGTCCTTGATTTCTCATCCCTCCCAAAATGTATCCCTTTGTTTCCCTCTATCCCAATCCAAATTTCTCTCTTTGCATCTTGTTCTCTCCCTATTGTCTCTATGTACATCTTTCTTTACCTCCCTCACTATCCTGGCTCTCCATCTTTCACCCTAGCTTTCCTTCTCTTCCTTTTTTTCTCGCTCACATGCACACACACACTCTCTCCACTCTCCATCTTTCTCTGTCTACATCTTATAGATCTCCTGTCTCTCTCTCTCTCTATCTCGCTTTCTCTCTCTCTCTCTCCTATCTTCTCCTTCATTTCTCCCCCTGTCCAATGTTCTCCCTTCCTTTGCCTTCCATCCCTCTATCTCTGCATCTTGCTCTCCCTCTCTCTCCACTCTCCAAATTTCTTTCTCAACAGCTTACTGATCTCCCTCTCTCCCCACTCGCCAAATTTCTTTCTCCATAGCTTACTGCTCTCCCTCTCCCACTCTCCATCTTTCACCCTCCTTTTCCCTCCTCCCTCTTCCTACTCTCCAACATTATTTCTCTACAGATTATTGCTCTCGCTTTCACTTTGTCTCTCTCCCCCATCTACAAATTTATTTCTCTAAAGCTTACTGCTCTCTCTCTCTCTATCTCTATCTCTATCTCGCTCACTCTTCTCTATCTTCTCCCTCTTTTCTCCCCCTCCCTTAAATTTTTATCCCTTCCTCTTCCTTCTGACCCCCTCCCTTAAATTTTTATCCCTTCCTGTTTCTTCTGACCCCCTCCCTTAAATTTTTATCCATTCATCTTCCTTCTCACCCCCTCTCTCCCTTGGACCCTATCTCTGTCTCATAGTATAATTGTGTGTGTGTGTCTCTCTCCTCTTCTCTGACTTTCATTTTATACATCCTAATGCTCTCCCTCTCCCTCCCTTTTGATAAATTTATGCGTGTCCAGAAAGCTAATTACACATTACATCTCTTGTTCCATGTGCACACATGCAATATCTATTGATTACAATACATATATGATGCCTATGATGAATCCCATGAACACATGACCTGATAGTGAATTATGTTGATATCATTATTCGAGATCACTAGTCTTTAAGCTGTGTTACAAATATTCAAATTTAAAAAATAGTTAATTAGGACATTGAAGTATCCAAATAGAATAGTATTATCTAGTCCCACTTATATGATGAGTAATATCCTTCCCCTCTCTCCTCTATCTTATTCTGCTTTTCTATCTCCTGTCCAATTTTCTCCCTCCATTCCCTTTCTTCCCAGTCTATTCGTAGTACTATCTCTCTATCCCCTCCAACTTTGTCTGCACTACCTCTCCCTCTATTCATCTTTCTCCCTCTCTTTTCTCACCTGTCTCCCTCTCTCTCCTTCCATCATTCTCCCTACTCTATTTTCTCCACCTTTTCTCTCACCTCTTCTTTTTTTTTCTCTCCCCCTCTCTCCCTATCTCTATCTATGCCTTACTCTTCCTCTCTCCATATTTCTCCCTCCCTTTCCTTCTCTCTCCCTCCTCTTTCTTCTCTCTCTTTTCTCCCCCTCTCCAATTTTATCGCTTCTTTTCCCTTCTCCCTCCCCCTCTATCCTTTTTCCTATCTATGCATTCATCTCAATCTCCCTCTCCATTCCATCTCCATCTTTCATAATGCCTTTCCCTCTCTCCCCTCTCTTTCCATCTCTCTCTCCCTCCTCTCCAAGTTTCTTTGTCCACGGCTCACAATTGCTTTTGATTGCCTCTTAAATATCCATCTTTACGGTGTTTAGAAAAAAATATCATGGTGTACCTCAGTCCATGATTTGAAATATACTATCCAGTACAACTTTTCATGAATCTCTTAAGTTATAAATCTTATAGGCTTTTTTCCCTATATTACTGTACCATATTCACCTTATTATGTTCTCAGAGCATGATCGTGAGTGTATTTCATGAGATTCATTCTAGGTACTTGGAATTTTCATGTGGGATCACTTTAATAAATTCTTAATAATTTAAATATTTGAAACTATGAACATATGCCCAAGGATTTATCATTTTGGATAGTACAACAAGAAATGATTCAACTCACCCATAACCCTTGAAGTGTTGTCCTTTACATTCATTTTTATGTATTACAACTCAACTGTTATTGCTTGGAAGACTATGTCCATGATGATAATATTTTTCATGTGCTTTTTCAACAGAGTAAAAAGTTTAGCCGATAATCGAACATCATTGCATAATAACATTGATGGTAAATGATATTAATGCATCATATTGTACCAAATGAATGTCTTATAAAACTTTATTTCTGTGCATTGTAGATGTGATGGAAACAATCAAGGCTCCTTCCAAGACATGTGTTGACTCATCTTGTGGTGATCAATCTCATAGTGATGATGAGACATCCAAAAGCTCATTTATTGGTGATTCAGATCTTGATGGTAAACGTACAGATGATCAGAAAATTGGCATATCATCAAGCAATGTGATAGATCTAATAATTGAGAATTCAATAGTGAAAATAAGGCATTTCAAACCAAGTTCTAAGTCATTTCAATATCTAACGAAGACTGGACATCAATAGTATGTATGTGAGGTATATACCAAGGTTGTAAACAGGAAAAAGCCTATCATCAATTGGTACAAGCAGGCCAGCACAGCTTTATTTTGGAGGCATCTCAAAAAAATTCAACATGTTATAAATGATGAAATAAAGGGGTTGCAGAACAAGAAGAAGAAATAAGTGAGTGACCTAATGCATTATGGCCGGTGTTTTGGGAAGGACTCTACGGTGGACAAGGATTACCCCTGAGGCTACTAAAAATGGAGTTCAGGTGGCTCATATGCATCGAGGACCCCTCATGGAGTATAACAATCAGTGATGGTTTTTTTGCTTGGGTCTAAGTTATGTGAAAATTTTGACACAATTATTCCAAGATCCAGAGTAGCATACGAGGTGTTTAGCACCTTATAGTGATATGGAGTGGGTTGTCATATTTTATTTTTCCCTCTTGGCCAGGTTGTATCATAAGTCAGGGAGTTGATAATCCTCATTATGTGGTCAACTACATGAGCTAGAGGATATCAGGAGATGTATGAAAAAATTTGCATTCCCAATTGTATCAAACTTCCCTCGACATGCCTATAAGATGGAATTCAACCAGTGACATGTTGGAATCAGCAGTGGAGACCGGGACATGTCTTATTCAACATGGAAGTAATCATCAATACTCAATAGTAAAATCTTCACTTTAGAGATGATGAGTGGGATTTACAATCTAAGTTCATCAAAATTCTCAAGTGATTTGTAGAGACCGCCAAAACATCCACCAATATGACAGTGTTGATGGCTTATGCTGTTGTCGGTGGTGTGATATGAATGAGAGATCACTTATAGAGGAAACTTTTGAGAACTATAGTTAGAGATTTAAAGAAGAAGCACATGTTTCACTCTTGGCCACTATCAATCTAATGGTAATAAAATATCATAAGAACACATTTTTTCTAAAGTACAACACTATCGTGAATGTCATACCATTGTTGTATCCTTCTATGAAACTGACTTCATTAGCGATCCATTAGGACAGTCTGTTGTGTTGTGTTATGTGCAACATTTTCAAAAAATGGCAGATTTATATGCTGACTCTATGCCAAAATTCGATGGAACATAATCATTACCATCACCAAGGCCCTCCTCCATCGATATATTTTCCCAAGGTTTAAAGCTTTACATGAAACATGATGTAGTTCATGGGTCAGTTGTCTATACAAATTAATTGGATGACTACATAATAATTGGTCCATTCTATCCTAAAATAGATGCATTTTCATGGTGGAAGGAGACTAGGAAATGATAATTCCCTCAATCAGAAAAGATAGTGAAAGAGTTAAGGTTTATTTTTCCAATCAACACCCCATCATAGAGATCTTAATCTTTTGACATGATATCCATCTGAATGTATAAAGCATCATGCTTCTGACAACAACGAAATTCTGATTGTGTCCATATAAAACCAAGTGGTGTACACTGAATATGGCCACTAATGGAGAGATATGGGATGATGAGCTAGTGTTATTATGGTAAAGACTCACAAGCACTTATCGATATTTATCATAGTATCATACTTTGTCATTATTTAAATTTATATTGCAACTTTTAGACTGCTTGTCAAGCCGTAGAGAAGGATGACGATGTGTGACCAATTACAGTAAGTTTTTCAAGGGTGAGGATTCTAAATTTTCATCTAAATGAAAACTTATTTTTAAGTATAACTCATAATGAGAAGTGATCACCCTATAGTCAAGTTGGACAAGGCCGGGATGACCAAGAACAGGACTGGGTTTACTTTTTGACTTAGAGATGGAAGCACAAAAAACATTATCATATTCAAGAGTGAAGAACTATTATTCGGAAGCTAGAAAGAAAAAAGAACACTATTCACATTGTCACTAAGTGATGTCATTGACATGATTTCACTCAGTCTTGTCATTCATTGCTTGGTGACGTTGTGGGTCAGAGAGGTTGGTCATGTTTTCTTGATCAATCCGATCATTGGTCGAGGAGGTAGGTCACATCATTAGTCGGGTCAGTGGTATTAGTTATATCATCTCGTTTGGTCGGTGATGTTGGTGATGAAATTGCAGTCTTTGTTGGTTTCGTTATTGAATGGTGACATCAGTAAAGGGTCGATCAGTATGGTATGTTGGTCACATCATCAATCAGGTTGGTGACATCAATGATGCAATCTCAATCGATCACAGTCAAGTGATGTTGTCTGTGGCATCATATCACTAGGTCACATTATAGATCAATTGGTGTTCATCATATCATTGTTTTTTGGTGTTTGTTACATGGTTGGTCAGATTGGTGATGTTGGTTATGCCATTGGTTGGGTCAGTGATGTTAGTGACATGACTAACATTCAAGTGGGTCAGTGATGTTAGTCATGTCATCAAGATTGGTGATGTTGGTCATGCCCATGTTGTCTTATTTGATCACACATTGTCAATCAGTGGTATCAATCACATTGATGGTCAGGTCAGAGACATCAGTCAAATAGCTTCAGTCAGTGTAGTTGGTCTAATCGCATTATCTTGATTGGTTTATTTGGTCTGATTGACAACGTCGATCACATAGTACCTATCATATAGGTCAGTGATGTCGGTCATGTCATCTTGAATGTTTCAGTCATTCCAGTAAGTGATGCCACTCATGTTTTTCATGATAGACCATTCATATGAGATGATGACTTCAGTCAAGTCATATTAGTTTGTTTGGTTGGTCTGGTCAGTGATGCATTCTTGGTTAGTCTGGTGGTCAGGTTGGAGACCGCAGTCATGTCTTTCCCATCAAATCTGTTATATTGGTTGGTTGTGTCGGCCAAGTTTCTTGATCAGACCCCTCATATGTGTCACTGACATCAATCACATTGTCTATCTGGTCAATCACATTAGTGATGTTGTCTCAGTTTGTTTGGTTTATCAGGTTGGTGATGTATATAACGTCAAATTTAAATTGTTTTGGTTTGTCCAGTTAACAATGTTGGGCACATATATCACATCGGTCACATCAGTCCCACTATATTGATTAGTGACATTAGTCATGACCATTCAGACTCATCACACAGTTAGTTGTAATTTTTCTATTAAATTTTTAATATTTTCTATTTTAAAGTTATATTTAATGATAAATAGTAGAGACTAGTACATTTTATTTTTATCAGTCCATAAAACGAATATTAATAATGTTAATTTGTAAATATCTTTCCTAAACTAATACCTTTGGAGCTTTTGTAAATAGTTATGTTGTCACATTTGTATTCATTTCTTTGAATTGTTCAATTTTGATGGAAGAGTTTGAATAATTTTTTGGCCAATTTTGATTACTGAAACTGAGTGAATCAAATATGTTTATCAAAATTGAGCCAATTTTTTTTTTTATCAAAACAATTGACCCGTTTAGGTTGAATTGTCATTTGTTAGCTCAAATCATTCAATCAAATTTCAAATGATCCAATTTGATCTGATTCCCTATTCCCACTTAGTATCTCCACACAAATGGTGACGCGATTAGCCATACTTATCATATGGCAGGGACTAAATAGTGATATCCTACCAAAATATTTTGATTTTCTCCTTGAGCATCATTGTAATAGTAATATTTAGAACACATTCTTAAACACTACTTATCTCCATCGTATGATCTGATCATAATACACTAAGTTGGATCAAGTATTCATATACTTTATCATAATGATCACATGTCCATTACAATGAATATATTGTATTGATAAGCACAAAACAAGATATGGAATGTGTGATTGGTTTGCCGACCATAAATATTTCCATCATGGACCCAAACGAGTTGATCAGGAGATGGGTGATTTGATATAATTCTGTTAGCTAAAAATCGTGCTACACTTAACTTGAATCAATACGTGGGATTTTTTTAACCTTGGATAATATCCATACATATTGAAAAAAGTTTAATATTCCATCATTTTGGTTTGCCGACCATAAATATCCATACATATTGGTTTGCCGACCATAAATATTTCCATCATGGACCCAAACGAGTTGATCAGGAGATGGGTGATTTGATATAATTCTGTTAGCTAAAAATCGTGCTACACTTAACTTGAATCAATACGTGGGATTTTTTTAACCTTGGATAATATCCATACATATTGAAAAAAGTTTAATATTCGGAGGCCAGTGCTCATGTTTGAAAACCTAGAAAGTTTATTAAAATTGGTTTATCTCAATTGCCTCCCGCTACCCACATTATTGGCTCCACCACGGTGCCAATTGTGCCATTATTGCTGATGTGGGACTGCTGTTAAATCCCAGCTTACACCGGAAATGAATTGCCGCCGCTAAGGGCGCACTATCAAATACCATAAACAGACAAAATCAAATCTATTAATATATTAATGATTTATAGCAACATGTATGCTACAATACCTTTGGGAGTAATCAATCATGGGTGATGTTTGGTTGGAATATTTGCCCAAAATTTGAGGTCCACATTGTACCAGGGGTTTGCTTCCTTCACATCCTTAGGCCCAAGTTAGCATATTTCAACAAAGATTTCAATACATACTTGCGTAGCTGATCTGTTGTGGTGAATTTGTAGGCCAAGTTGTCCCCTTTAAACGGAAATTTCAACACCCACTTGCTTGGCTGATGGGATGTGATGGAATTAGTGGCCAAATTATCCTCTATAGGGGAAAGTTTTAATACCCACTTGCTTGTTGATGTGCTGCTATGAATTTATTGGCCAAGTTATCCTCTTGAAGATAATTTTCGAAACCCATATGCTAGCTAGCTAATCAGCTCTCACTCTAGCTATCTCTCTCTATATCTCTCTATCTCTCTCTAGCTCTCACACTAGCTATTTCTCTGTCTCTCTAGCGATCTCACTAGCTATCTCTCTTAATCTCTCTCTAGCTATCTCTCTCACTAGCTATCTCTCTAAATCTCTCTCTAGCTATCTCTCTCTCTAGCTCTCTCTCTATCTCTCTCTCTCTCTAGCTCTCTCTCTCGAGCTGTCTCTCTAGATCCGTCTCTCTAGCTGTCTCTCGAGCTCTGTCTCTCTAGCTCTCTCTCTCTCTCGAGCTCTCTCTCTCGAGCTCTGTCTCTCTAGCTCTCTCTCTCGAGCTGTCTCTCTAGCTCTCTCTCTCTCTCTCTAGCTCTCTCTCTCTAGCTCTGTCTCTCTAGCTCTCTCTCTTGAGCTCTGTCTCTCTAGCTCTCTCTCTCTCTAGCTCTCTCTCTCGAGCTCTGTCTCTCTCTCTCTCTCTCTCGAGCTCTGTCTCTCTAGCTCTCTCTCTCTCTCTAGCTCTCTAGCGCTCTAGCCAAGATTTGCGGGGTCAGGGAAGTCGTTTTGAGTCACAGTCCCTGTATTCAATAGAAATCTTCAACAACCAACAGAAACGCGCAACGGCGGCAGTGCAAAGAGAGATCTTTGAATAAACAAAAACGGCGATTATCTCAGTTCAAACTTCACACGCGGCGACAGCTTTTGATTGACTTTCTCGCAAGAAGACCGCTCACGGATTTGTACTTGTCGGTGGATTTGACTTTGTGGGGTGGATTTGGGAAGAAATCGCCATCTGGGTTCTCTCCGACGAACAAGATAGACCCACCTCGCTCTCCAAAATCCATCCTTTCCGCCTTTTTGACATCACCCATTGCTTTAATTTTCAATTTTTTGATGCCGAACCTTGCATTAAAAGCCTCCAACGTTCTTCCAAATCCGTTCTCCCTTTTTTTCCTGCAATTGTGTAGGAAGAAATCAACTGCATGGGTGAAACCCTACTCGATGAATCGGCCAGGAGCTTCGTTTCCCGGTCCTCAAATCCTCCAATTTCTTCTATCGCCGCCGAGAACTGGATCATGGCGGAGCAGCTTACAGAAGGGGTGATCAGAAGAATACAACCCACTAAAGCTGCTGATGAGAAGAGGAGGGAGATCGTGGAACATGTTAGACGATTGGTCCGTGGGGCAGTCGACGTAGATGTAATCACTCCTAATTCGTTTTTTTAATTTTCATTTTCTGTCATCTTAGAGTTTTCTTAGAGTTTGCGCGTGATCTTCCCAAATATTAATCATGGCGGATTAAACATAAATGAGTGGGGAGTTATTCATTTCTAATCCCTTGCGTAGATGATGATTCTCTTGTGTTTATGGCAAGTGCTTTCCTTTATAAAGTATGGGTATAATTGGATTTTTTTTCTTTCTCGGTTCTTAAAACCGTATGTTAATGAACTGAGGACATGTAGATGAATCGGCAAATAGACGAAATGTAGAATAATCTCCTGCATAGATGAGGATGATCTTGAGTTTATGGAAAGCACTTTCCTTTCATTAATATTATGTTAAATGAGTATTGATTGGATTTTTATTCTTTTCTGTACTAGAAAACCGTATGTTGTTGAACTGAAAAACAGTAAAAATCTAGAATATTGAGTGAGACGGTAATTTTGAGAATTGACTGACCTTATTGGTGTATTTCACTTCCGATATTGGCAGTCGATAATCGTTGATGGTGGTTGTATTGAGATTTTGGCAAGTATATTCTTTGTAAAAATAATTTTTATGAGTAAAAAATAGATGTTATTCTCTGTTAGTTTCAGATAACAATACGTTATTGAACAAAAAAGTTGTAGGATGAACTCTAAGTCAGATGGTAATTTTGAAAAAACAGTTAAAGTTTTATTTCCCTTTGGAAATCGATTCATTATTGGTCCGAGGGCCTTTCGCCGCAGATGTAATCACTCTGGCAGCTGTTGCTGTTTCATTTTAATTTTCTCATTTGCTTATTTTCATCTCCATAGTTTCTTACAGTTCTCACACGATCTTTATAAAGTTGATTCAAGACGGAAAAAACATTAAAGAATGGAAAATTCAGAATTTATAATCTCCTGCGTGGGTGAGGATCGTCTTGAGCGTAACTGGATTTCATGAACTGAAAATATGGAAATAAAGTAGTTAACCCAAAGTGAGATGATGCAATAACCTTATTGATGCATTTCACCAGAGATATTGATTGGTCATCAGGGTAGATGACGAAGGTCTTTAGATTATGCCAAAAGGAAAATTTGTAAAAAAAAAAGTTTTAACTAGTATTTTTAATGAATTTTATTCCATGTTGCTCCAGATCCCAGAAAACCGTATGTTACTGATCTGAAAATTGTAGAGGTTGTATGTGGTGGACTCATGATCTAGAAGACGGACAATCTACACTGACAATAATATTTTCTGCTCTGCACATCCCCGTTGTGTAAATTGTGCCACGTTGTCTTCATAAGAAATGAAGCGTTTCAAATATCGTGCCGATTTATTACATGCTGATAAACGGAATTCTTGTCATCCAAGTTCACAATATTGTCGGTCTTCTGAACTGTCATGATTTTTTTCTTTGACTTCTATTTTTCAGATATTTCCATTTGGTTCATTCCCCTTGAAAACATACCTTCCAGATGGAGATATAGATCTGACAGTGATTTCAAGACCAGGAACTGAAGAAGCTCTCTCAAGAATTGTCCTGGCTATTCTTCAAGAGAAGGAGCATGACTGGAATCATCAGTTTGAAATTAAAGATGTGCAGTACATCAATGCTGAGGTGCCAAAAAAATTTCTTTATAAAAGCCTCTGTCACTGGCCTGTTTCCTACACTGAAATCTAAATAACCATTATACAAATCGATATTCAGAAGTTAAGAACATCGTATGAATTCCTAGATTTTGATTGTGAAATTTCCCATGTTCCCAGAGTACGTCACTTTCCTCATGTTAGCATTTTTTTCCTCATTATTTGTTTTTGAGTTTCATATTTTCTGGTTATTTCTACAAAACCCTTTTTACTCAAATGTACTGGTATAAAAATCTGAAAATTCGTTATCCATACTTTATCCTGGGATAGTGCTCTAGTTTTACCCTATGTGTCAGGCTTCAGTACTTAGGAGTCTAAATATACTGTCAAAATGAAGAAAATACGTTTTGATAAGGAAGGTTTTAAATCACATCATGGCTTGAAAGATCCTTCTCACTGGATCTTTGAAAAAGTCTCATGTAGTAAGAAACCCTCACATGACCTCTGACAAAAGTTACTGGTCCTATTTCTTTCTCGTTCTCATGAGGTACAGATGAAGGGGGGTTTCGTTTAAGAGTGCCTTCCGATTGGGAGAATCTTTGTAAATGTGGTAGAAGAATGGAACAAGATGTTCAATGTTGATTCTTAAAAATGTGTTATGGAGAATATCCTTTTGAAGATGACCTAATCATTAATCTGCCACCAGAAATAGAAATCAATGATGCATATTATGAGTTGGATGGATATCCGGGGAAGGATGGATGATCACAGAGAAAAGAGAATCGCCAAATGTTGAGGAGGGAGAGACTGATCAAGCTAGAGGCGGGAGCGGCTCAGAGGAAATGCCAGCAGCTGGACTGGTGAGGCGATGGCTGGGAAGCCGGGGATTGCAAGACAGACGGGGGTAGGATTGGGCACATAATGACGGCATTGGTGTGGAACTTTGATGGCAGTGCTAATCTCTGGTTGGCGATTTGTCAATGAAACCGGTCGTTAACTTCGTCAGGCGTCAGTGTCAATATTGATTTCAAGCATCTCGGGGTGCTCATCATTGGCAATGTCACATTGATGCACCAAAATATCATCAATGTCAATTCCATGGGCAATGTGAAGAGAGTGGTTAACAACTGCCTCTGTATATTTGGGTCATCCTACTACGGTTGGCATTGGCATGATGGTGACGAGACATCTGCGCCGTCATCAACTGTCAACATCTACTGTCAATGTCACCATTCAGGGCATCTCGTCTACACTAACATTATTGCCAACCACAATGGAAACCTTTAACATCATCGTCAACATCGGAGTTAAAGAGTGTCAATGACGTTGATAATGACATTGATGGGTACAGAACCCTAGTCGAGGGGAAAGGGACCAAGAGTGTTGCAACTTTCATAATAAAAGCACAATTTTCTACCTTTTTTTCAGTCCCTATAAAACATGCATACAAATTTATAGCCTAATAGCATACAAATGTCTTATGTATTTCAGGTTAAACTTGTGAAATGCCTTATTGAGGACGTCCTCGTGGATATCTCCTTCCAACAGACTGGAGGACTCTGCTCGCTCTATTTTCTTGAGAAGGTACGATGTTCCTTGTTCACCAGCAAGATATTGAGATTCTGATCTAAGTTATCTTTAAATGAATGCTTCTGGAGATCACTAACTTAGAATGTTAGCACTTCTGCAGATGGATGAGATGATAGGGAAGGATCATATCTTAAAACGAAGTATTCTCTTGATCAAGGCCTGGTGCTACTATGAAAGCCGCATTCTTGGATCTCATTATGGTCTTCTCTCTTCATATGCATTGGAGACCTTGGTCCTCTATGTATTTCACGCTTTCCCCTGCTCCTTGGATGGCCCTCTCTCTGTCTTTTATATATTCTTAGACTTCTTTGGGCAATTTGACTGGGATAACTTCTGTGTCACCCTGAGTGGCCCAGTTTGTTTATCTTCTTTCCCTGAAATAGTTGGTATAACTCTTGCCTTCCTCCTCTTCATCTAAATCTTTACCTCTCTCTCTCCCTTGCTCTCTCCTTTATCCTCTCTGTCTTTCTGTCTCTATCTCTTGCAATCCCCTTCCTCCGCTCTGTCTCCTTTTAGCTCTCTCTATTACTCTCCTCGCTTATCTCTCTCTTGTTATACCCTTTCTCCTCTCTCTGTCCCTATACATATCTCTCTCTACACCTCCTTCTCTTTCCCTCTTCTTTCTCCTCTGTCTCTTCGTCTCTCTCACTCTCTCTCTTTCTCACCCTATAGTTATATTGGCTCTCATTGTTGACAGCCGTCTCAGAAAAGCTTGAAGGGGGGGAACGTCTTATCCCACAGGATTTCCTAAGAAAGTTTGAAGAGGAATTACCGCCCATTTTTTTTGGGCCGGAAGGAAACTCGGACACAAGATCATTTCACAAGAAGCATTTGAACATCATTGATCCCTTGAAACCGGGTAACAATCTTGGACGCAGTGTGAACAAAGGTAATCAACTAAGCTTTATAAATACATCCTCTTATATTTACTGACAATATATGGATCTAAATGTATGTTCATGGGCAGGAAGCTGTTATCGTATCCGAAGCGCCTTTTCTTATGGTGCGCGGAAGCTGGGAAATATACTCTCACTTCCTCGAGATGAACTTACCAATGAGTTCAAAATTTTCTTCAGGAACTCGCTAGATCACTGCAATTGCAAACAGTTAAATGAACATGAATTCTTCCAGGGAGAAGAAGCTTCAAGAGTCCCCAGCAGCCAGCCAGAAGCGCTCATTGAAACATCTCTGTTATCTGACCTCACTGGAGATGATGAAACACACGTGAAGAGTCTTCAATGTGCCATGAGCTGTTTTGAGAGGCCTCCACCATCTTTGTTCCATGACAGAAAGCTGCATGATGGCCATCATCAGCCAAACTGGACCGTCTCTTCCACAATCCCACATACTCTTTCATCTACATACAGTCCTTCTAGAGGGACAGGAACCTACATTCCTAAAAGGGTATGTCAAATATCTTTTGTAGAGCCTCTATCAATAACATAACGATGCATTTTTTTCTGATGAAGGTTTATCTCTGTAGACCAATGGCATGCAGAAGGAGAGAGAGACACATTGGAGAGGAAGCTCGGATGGTCATCTTTCTCATTGTGGCAAGTTTTTGCATCGTCGGCCAGGCCCACCAGTCCGGTACCAAGCTTCTTCCTGCTCTTTGTCCGGGTTAGGCCGGCGCAGTAGTTCTTCTGTTTCACAACTTGAAGCCGGGCCTGTGAATCACATTGCATCTGAGCCCGTGGCCTGTTCTAGAAAAGGTGGCAAATCCAAAGAAGAAAGGTTCGGAGACCTTTCCTACAGATAATTTTCCTCGCATGAAGATATAAAAGAAAATATACCTTGATATTTTTGATCATTCTTTGATTTAAAGAATCATCCCATCTCAATTAAAAATAAAATATTTTCAGGAAAGAAACCTAGTTCTGCTTCATTATTTTTCTTCCCTTATTTATTCTTTCTACTTTTTTTTTTTAAATAAAATAACTGGCTTCATCAGTGTCTTTGTTTTCAGGTTTAAACCGTGTAAACAGTACATGACTCTATCACATCACGCTCCATGTTATTATGATTTTGACTTGATAATTAATCACCATTCTCATTCTTGATACTTGTCATTGTGTGACCTGGATTACAATCAAATGCTGAGGGTGGGTATAAATTTGTGCAGGATTGAGAAGGGTTCTTCATTTCGACTAAAGAATGATGAAGACTTTCCACCTCTCCTGTCTGAAAGTCTTGGATCTGTATAGGGTACATATTTACTCAGTTGATAAGTCAACACCTAACCAGTTCATACTTCACTAACCGGGACCACAGTTGATGTACTATGAATCCAAAGTACGCAATGGATTCCTCACAGGAATGTTTATCTCATTTGAAGATCCACGTTTGGTAACAAGAGTTTCCTATCCAGATTGTCTCGTGTAATATGGTGATTTTACGAGTAAGAGGTAATGTTCTGTCAATTCAAGCAAAAGCTTCAAGCCATATTTATTTCATGTCGTTATTCAAGGATGGAATAATATTTTCATTTCTGAACATTTATTTACAAAATATAATAGCTTCTTTTCACATATCATGTACATCATTGAGTATGTTAAGATACAACCCTGATTTTTGGACGGTACAAGATCAATACTTAAGTATGAAAAGTAAGTTATACTATGAAAATACTGTTGCTTTACTATAATAAAATAATGAATTATGATGCCAACAAATCTCAGGAAAAAAATTTGTCGTAAACTTCCCATTCTCTATTTATTATAACAAGCGAATGGTTTTACAAATTCAAGTCGGTATGAGCTCTGATCAGGTTCCATGAAATGAATTACACTTTTTACAAACGCAATATATTTTAATGTAAAATACACTTGCAATATTTTATCTAACTCATCCACTCAAAAGTTTCATTCATGCATTTGAACCTAATTCAAATGATATTCTCTAGTCCACCTATTTAAAAAGGTGGTGTACCTATAAAGTTTGTCAAAAAACGCAATGTAAAACTGTATATTTTACCCAGGTGTAAATTGCTTGTAAAAATCACATACTGATGAAGCACCAACCTCACTGAGATAAGAGAAAATTTGATCGAATTTCAATGCGTCATTACAAATTTAATTTATGGTATTCAAACAAAACTGTAGAGACCAACGGAAACGTTTTAACCTACATTTCCTTTCTCATGTTTCCTTCATAAACATCTAAAATTGATGTTATGAAACCTACTTTATCATGTTACCAGTAATAGTTTCGAGAAATCTGAAGGTATGTTTTAACTTCATCAGCGAGAGGATGCAAGTAATTTGCGTCATTACTTATTAAGATTTGGACTTTGTGTCATATTTATGTTTCTTGTCTCGTAATGATGAACATTGATATATTTTTTAAAAGAAATGCATAAATTACAGACTCTTGAAAATCTAAAATTTGGCTGTCGTTCACATAATTTTTGTGATGGATTAATTGGATTTTAGGATTTCGTTTCAAATGGTATGCAACTGTTGGTCTTTCATGACTATTTAAATAAAGGAACTATCCAGCCAAAGCAATAGGCATTTATTTCCTTAAAAGAGATCTAGGTTCACCTCCTTAAAAATCCTTATTTTTTAATAAAATAGAGCAATTGTTGTCAAATTGAGCCTATTTTGATAACTATAATATTCTCCGCATCACCTGCAGTTGATCGGATCGAAGAGATGGCAGTCTACATACGGAGAGGTTGAATATCTAATTGAACTCCTTGAAGGAAAGTTTAGCCACTAAATATCCCTGAGGATTATGTTCCTAAATAGTTACGGATTTCTATTGTGAAAGAAAGGAAAATTCAACAAACTCTTTTCGTCCAGTACTAGAACCAGAAATTATTTGGTAAATTCCAGTTTAGATTTGGAACTTTTCGGTAATTAGTTTTTATGAGTTCCTTCACCAGCAGAATCGCCAAACTGGGGATGGTTCATTTCCATATATCAATAGCTTTCAGAAACTTCTACAGGTAACAACAGGTTTACAGCATTGGGGGCTTAATTTTGTAATTGAGCCCCCCCAAACAGGGAAAAAATAGGATTCTATTAGACATTTTTGGTTTGTATAATGGGAGGGTGGGGAAATTTGTAGTGGTACAAGAACAATATTATGTATTTTCATCTAGAGAACAGCTTGGTGAAGAAGTTTGAGGGCTTGGACTTGGAATTCTCAATGCATGACGTATGAGCGTACCTACCCAGGTTATCAACTTGCCTTGGCTCTCCTCTTGTGTCCTTCTTGCAAATTTTGCAAGTCTTATCTACCCATCCTTCTTCAACGTATTCACCATCAACTGCGATTTTTTTACAGAACGAAAGAAGAAAGAGTCAGTACTGGAGGAGAGAAGTATCATAGACTTCTCATGAAAATAAGATTAAAGCTCTAGAGGATCTCTGATTGTAATTAAAAATTTTCATGCATGAGTCATCCCAACATTATGGTGATCAGAGAAATTTCAAGGTATTCCAGTAAAATATTCTTTTAATTGTAGACTTCCTGATATTTAAGGAGTGGAAGATAGTCTAAACAGATTGAACCGTAAAGGACCGTGCATCTACTTGATCTTTATTTCAGAATATTCTTAGAGGTAGTTTTAAGATTCATTATCAATAAAACCATCGGTAATGTATATCAGAAAATTGTGATTCATTAAAACCCTCTCAAACTTTTTTAAGAATCATCATCCAACTCATGTGATTCGCAGTATTATTGGAGTCAGTTTTTCAATTATTTTCCACTAAAATCATCGATTATATCACTTTGATTTTTTATCGAAAAATTGTGATTCACTAAAACCCTATCGATTCTTTTTTGAGAAACATCATCCAACTAATATAATGAGAGATCCTTAATGAGGGTTGTCCATACCTTCAACATAGGACTTGAAGAAATCCTTGTAAGTTCCCCCAATCTTTCTCCTTAGAGCCCCATACTGCCCAAAAAAACATCTCAACATCTTGAGAAACATCGTAAAAATCAAATACGATTCCTACGATTGGTCAGATCTTAAAGAATCACCGACATCTCAACATACCATACTGCACCAACGCAAGATTTGCTCTAAAAATATTTAAATACATTTTTGACACGATGAAATAATTTCTCAGTAAAAATCTGAAATTTTCCCAAAAAAAATCGTAATGACTCATGGAAAAACCCACGATGAAAATTGGCGCCCTTTTATGCATAAAATTTTCTAATCAATCGTCTAAAAAAGATATAAAAATACAAACCTACATGTTTATGCATGAATTGCGTAAAGTAAATATCAGGAAAATTTTAAGATTTTCCTAAACACGAAGAAAACTCAAAATGAGACAGGGACATTTCCACGATAATATTTGCATCCATTACATGCCTAATTTTTTTTAATTGACCATTCAAAAATGATTAAAAAAACAAAACCACGAGTCAGGACATATTAATGGTTTGATCGTGCATAAAATTATGTGATCTGACAAAGAAAATAATGACTACTATCCAGAAAATTCACGGCAAAAATACATTTCACATGAATCAGAGACAAACAGAATAAACTCATGTCCTCTCTAGAAAAAAAAATTAATGATAACTACCGTGAAAATCCACTTGAAATACACATTCCAAATCAATCTCTGACGAACAGAAGAAACTCAATCTCATCTCCGGACAAAACATTAATGGCAACTACCATGAAAACCCACTTCAAATACAAACACTCCACAACAATCAGTGACGAACAGAATAAACTCATCTCCGCTCTGGACAGAAAGTTAATGGCAACTACCGTGAAAACCCACTTCAAATACAAATTCCACACCAATCTCTGACGAACAGAAGAAACTCAATCTCATCTCCGGACAAAACATTAATGGCAACTACCATGAAAACCCACTTCAAATACAAACACTCCACAACAATCAGTGACGAACAGAATAAACTCATCTCCGCTCTGGACAGAAAGTTAATGGCAACTACCTTGAAAACCCACTTCAAATACAAATTCCACACCAATCTCTGACGAACAGAAGAAACTCGATCTCATCTCCGGACAAAAAATTAATGACAAATTCCACGAAAACCCACTTCAAATACACACTCCACAACAATCTGTGACGAACAGAAGAAACCCATCTCCTCTCCGGACAAATAATTAATGAAAACGGATTCAAATACAAATTCCCCAAATCCGTGAAGAACAGAATAAAAAGATCATCTCCTCCATACCTGCTCTCTGGACATTCTGCCCCCAGATCTTGTTTTCTCTCTGGCCTCCTCAATAAGAACAGCGTCCTCAGCAGACCTCACTTGAGAGAAATCAAGAGCTTCCGTAACATTATTGAACAGAGATTGCACCCCACCAATCTTGTTCTTCTGCTTCTTCTCTGGTTCTTGTTCTTCTGCTCCAGCCTTGGCTCTGACAACAAAAGCTCCAGCAGGAACTCTAATGGGTCTTTTCAAAGAAGAGAGGCCATTAGAAGGCCTGGAAGAAGGAAGAGGAAGAGGTCTACTGCTTGCCGCCATGTCCGTCTTCTTCCTCTGAACTGAAGTCGTTCTTTGGAGTTTGCCTGCCTCTTTTAACATGCAACTTAAGGCCATATCGTGGGAAGCAGCCTACGCCTACCACGTGGCAGCATCTGGAGCCGTTTACGTGGAAGTTTGGGCAGCACCCGTGACGGGTGGTCACTACGATACATGCACCACTGCCAGTTAGAATAATACCGATATTTTTTTTCAAGGTTTTATTTTGAAGATAAAGCATGGCTCTGGCTCTTCAAACTACTTGGATATGAAAAGGGTTTTATTTTTTTTTTAATGGACGGGAGAATATTTTTTTAATTTTTCATTTTTTTGAGTGCCAGTTTCTTCATGAAGGTTGTGATTTGTCTTTCTCACTTGCAGGATTTAATTTCCTAATGTGATTTTGTCTCTGATTGTATTCTCTTAGTCTGACGATACATTTATAAGTGTATCGCTACACTACATGCACCACGGCCAGTTAGAATAACATCCACAGTTTTTTCAAGGTTTTATTTTGAAGATAAAGCATGGGTCTGGTTCTTTAAACTACTTGGATTTAAAAAGGGTTCCATTTTTAATGGGTGGGAGAATATTTTTTAATTTATCAGTTTATCAGCCATCAAAAGTGAGGTCTTTTTGAGTGCCAGTTTCTTCATGAAGGTTGTGTTTTGTCTTTCTTACTTGCAGGATTTAATTTTCATATTTTGATTTTGTCTCGGATTATATTCTCTTAGTCTGATGATACATTTATAAGTGTATTGCTACAATACATGCACACGACCAGTTAGAATAATATCTATATTTTTTTTCAAGGTTTTATTTTGAGATAAAGCATGGTTCTGGTTCTTTGAACTACTTGGATATGAAAAGGGTTTCATTTTTTTTTAATGGATGGGAGAATCTTTTTTTAATTTTTCATTTTTTTTTAGTGCCAGTTTCTTCATGAAGATTGTGATTTGTCTTTCTTACCTGCAGGATTTAATTTTCCTAATGTGATTTTTTGTCTCTGATTATATTCTCTTAGTCTGATGATACATTTATAAGCATATCGCTACAATACATGCACCACGGCCAGTTAGAATAATATCAATAGTTTTATCAAGGTTTTATTTTGAAGTTAGAGCATGATGTAGGATGACTAGAGGAGACGGGGACGGGATGACGACGGGTGTTGGATACTGGGACAACTAGGGAATGGGTGGGATAAAACCAGACCACAAATCACACGATTTAATCCGAAGAATTAAGTCTGATGAAATAGTGATGGTGCAGCCCCTTTTCTTCGTCGAGGGCGGGAGTAATGTCTTCAACCATCGCGGTGATGCGAAGCACCAAAATCAATAAATTCGAACGATCGTCCGCTAGAAGATTCAAAAACCTATTCAACTAGTTGCTTGAAGATTCAAAATTGAAATCAAACCTGATGGCGGTGGATAAACTCTCGAGGAACACTGGATGAAGAACATGGGACACCAAAGAGTGTAGAAGTACCTCAGCACTAGATTAGTGCGTGACGATTATGCAGGGAATTCTTGTTGCGTCAATGACAAGGGCGATGAAGTGTGATTTCGACAGAGTTGGTGTCGATGCAACTGGATGCAGGAGGTTGTGCGTGCAGCGGCAGTGGTCGCGGCGCTGGCAGCTGTGCATGCGAGCGACAGAGGGTGCAAGTAAAGACATCATGAGCGCGGGTGGCCGAGGACACGGACAGTGACCAGCGTGGGTAGCGGCGTTCGGCGCAGGCAATGGTCTGCGACCGCGGACAGCGGCGCGGACGGCAGCCTACGCGTACAGTGGGCGGCTCATGCGGTGGTGGTGACCTACGTGGGCGGCGGCCCGTGCAGGCGGTAGTGTCCTGTGTGCACGACGGCCTATGCAGGCTGCGGCTTGCGCGGGCTGTGGCAGCCTGCACGGGCGGCGGCTTGTGCGGGCATCAGTGGCCTGTGTGGGCGGCGGCCTGCGCGGGCTGTGGCCGCCTATGCGGGTGGCGGCCTGTGTGAGCAACCGGCTGTGCGGGCGACGGCCTATGCGAGCGGCAGCGGCCTGTGCGGGCAGCGACTTGTGCGGGCAGCCGGCTGCGCAGGCGGTGGTCGTGGGTGCGGTGATGGTCTGCGAGGGCGATGGTTTGTGCGGGCTACCAGCTGCGCGGGCGGTGGCCTGTGTGAATAGCAGCCTGTGCGGGCAGTCGATCCGTTCGGCACGGGATGATGATGAGGAGCGGCGGGGACTGCGACGACAAGCGGTGGTGGCGGCAGATCGGAACGAGAGAGAGTTAGGGCTAATTCTTCAAGACGAAAGAGAACTTCAATTCTTTAAGAATGATTCACTAAGTGTTTCTTGCAACATTGGCCTACATATAGGCCTTGGAGGCAAGAGAAAAATAAGAATTAAAATAACCGTCAAAGATGAGGCGAAGGTGTCGACTTGTCACGTTACGGGTGGTTCTGCAGTTGTCGTTGGCGACGTGTCATTACGTGGGATTTTTCATGTGTTAGTGGATGCGTGTCCGTCGCCGGTGTGTTGATGTGGTCACCATCATGGCGGTTCTTCAATTGACGTTGATGACGAGTCAGGATGCGGGACATCTCGGATGATGGTGGCGGTGCGTCCAAAAATGGTGCATTGACATCGTCACCACCAAAGCATGGCTCTAGTTCTTTAAACTACTTGGATATGAAAAGGGTTTCATTTTTTAATGGGTGGGAGAATATTTTTTAATTTATCAGTTCATCAGCCATTGGAAATGAGGTCTTTTTGAGTGCTAGTTTCTTCATGAAAATTGTGATTTGTCTTTCTGACTTGCAGGATTTAATTTTCCTAATGTGGTTTCCTCTTATTATATTCTCTTAGTCTGACTATGCATTTATAAGTGTATCGCTACAATACATGCACCACGGCCAGTTGGAATAATATCAATAGTTTTTCAAGGTTTTATTTTGAGATAAAGTATGGTTCTGGTTCTTTAAACTACTTGGATATGAAAAGGGTTCCATTTTTTTTAATGGATGGGTGAATATCTGTTATGAAATTTATCAGTTCATCAGCCATTGAAAATGGTGTTTTTGAGTGCTAGTTTCTTCATGAAGATTGTGATTTGTCTTTCTTACTGGCAGGGTTTAATTTTCATAATTTGATTTGGTCTCTGATTATATTCTCTTAGTCTGATGACACATTTATACTTGTAGCCATAAAATACTGAGTTAATAGTATTATCTCCAAGGTTATTATCCTTTTCTGAACTATGTTGAAACTTATGTGCTGATGATATATTTTTAAAGATATAGATGCACTTTTATATTCCTTCAATAAATCATGATGCATAGCTTTGATGGGTTAAAAAGCCAGTATCATAATTCTTATTGTGAAATTATTATAGTGATGGTAAAGTGTGTTACACTATTTTTATGGAATTAATGTAAATTCTCTCTGATTGTAGTAAACTTGTGTATAATTTAAATACTCTATTTTCATTAGAAAATAAATGTGAACATATAATTTTAAAAAATAAAAAACTGAGTTCAGGATGGGTTAGTACATTAATTAGTTTAGAAAATACTCATCAAGCTTAGGGCGGTTGACTACACAATGGATCAAGGAGAGGGGCTAGTGCTTACAAAAACACCTTTTATAGAAAGAATGAAGACCAACATATGAAATACCTTGAAAAAATTATGAGCTTCAACTTATTTTAAAATTGATGTTTTTAGGCCAGTATATTAAGCCCGACGAAAATATGATCCCTATTAGGTGGAGAAAACAAATATTATTAAACTAGAAGAAATAACATAGAAAGAAGGAAAAATTGATGCATTCGGAACTCATCTCACGACTCTTTATTTGATATTTCTATTGTATTTTCTAAGGACTTCATCATATTGTATTCTTTTAGTCAGTCTTCTCATGTGCCAAGGGTGAACGATCCCATCTTGACCTTCAGCCTCTTTTTTCAATTTTTTTCTGTCCTGGAGCTAAGCATATTTGAATCTCGTAATCCAGACTTGTAGCTCATAGTCAATACACTAGCATTCATCCATAAAGTTAATTCAATCATATGGTATTTTTTTAAAGGTCATCTAAAATTATATTTTTCTATTATGTCGCCTGAATCATTACAATTTCATGTCAATTGAGTCCTCAGACCCTAATCCTAGTCTATTGTGATATCTAAGTTCCCTTTTACACAACATCCTATAAATACGAACTATAGGGTGTGTTTAAAGATAACTGATTATTTTTAAAATGATATCATCATTTATGAATAATTGAAAAGATCTTTGGATTTCATTCTAACTATCACCCTGTTGGGTTCTAGAGGCCTTGATCTGGATAAACTACTCAAAACAATTCGCAAGGTTAGACTTTAACGAATCGTGATGACATCAACAAAATCATGAACCGAATCACATTGACACAGATCACATCCGTGATTCCTTCAATCCTCTGGAAGTATACATGCGATCCTGGCATTTCGAATCTCCTCCTTCACATTGATGAGCTCCGTTCAACCTCCGTCGGTGTCATTGCATCATCTTGATCGGATTGGGAATGGAGAAGAGTCAGAAGGAGAATGGAGAAGAAGAGAAAGGCCCCAGAAAAATTCTGTCATAGCTGAATTTCGTTAAGGGCCTTCCCCTATTTCTACTAAGTGGGTATTTTTCATAAAACACTCTAAACTTAAGCATATTTTCTAATGTCTAAAGACCATTTGCATGTGACCCTCTAGGCCCATGTATTATTCTAGTTAACGACTCTAGTGGCCCAATAACCTTCATTGGTCTTCCAAATTAATTAACTATACATCATACATATTAATTAATGTCGGATCAATTTAACCCACTCGATAGGTTGAGTCTCCAATTTTGGGGTTCCAAGCTACACCTGGTGCTCTAGAAGATACAAAGGGGTGTGTATCAACTCACTCATGGAACCTGTTCATCATCGGTTGACGTGTATGTTAAACAAGGCTCCTTGTTATGGGCTTGTGTAAGTCAACCCCACCCACTTACTCTCTTTCTCTCTCTCTCTCTTGTCTTTTTATTGTATCGGGCACGTAGTCACATCATGCCAAAAATATTCTTTCTTCTTCTTGAATCAGTTGTCTATTTTCTCCATTCGTTTGCATGCTATTAGAACCCTAGGCGGTGACGGCGCTCTCCTCTCCGACTGGTGACATATATCTCCACCGATGGCGGCGAGCCCCATGCGATGATCTCTCTCCGGCTATGGCGACAACTCCTCTTTGAGCGGCAGCGCTCTCCTCTTCGACCGGCGACATATCTCTCTAACTGGCGGCGACGATCGGCGGCATTTCTTTTATCATACCGGCGTCTTCTTTCTCCTTGGTTCTCTCTCCATGCGCACCGCACCATCGTTCTCTTCGACAGCATTGTTCTCCGGCGTCGTTCTTGGCAAGCCCGGCGTCGTTCTCGTCGTGCTTCGACGGCGGCATTGTTCTCTGACGTCGCTCTCACCGGGCTTTGTTGGCAGCAGCATCATTCTCCATTGGCATCCTCCATGCTCCGCATGCCGCATTTCTCGTTCACGCTCCACTGGATGTCACGTGGTCCTCAGGAGGCCCCATACTCTCTTGAGGCGATCCTCCGGCATTCTCCGATGTCCTATGGCGTGGTCAAGCGACATCCTCCAGAGGTCAGGCGGCAATCCCTCCGACGTCATACGAGCATTCATGCTCCTGTGACGTTCGCAGTCATCCGGCGCTCCGTCGGCATTGCTCGTGGCTCCACAACCTTTCCAATCAGATGCCACCATCTCATCGCTCCTCCAGCGATTATTCTCTTCTTAAGACGCGTCGGCCCTTCTCCACTCAGCATAGTGACTCTCTCTTCTCGACGCAGTCCCATCTCAACGTGCTCTAGGGCTGCTCATCCATCCGGCTCACCAAACTAGTGTCCCTTGCCACCAGTGTTTCAAAATTGAGGCATGGACAACACGAGTGAATCAAGTCCTCTTTCAGGGATTATGTCTCCACTCGGACAAGTTGCCCCGCGACACCCCATCACGGCCCAGCTTACTCGGCCAGCATACATCTTCAACGGGAAGAACTATGGGTCGTGGGAGTCAGGATTTTAGTACTTCCTGATGTCCCACAATTTGAGTCATCATCTGACAATGGAGCCACCCAGCCCAATATCATCGAAATATGCTGCGTGGAACGCATTGGATTCAGTTATTTTATCGTGGATGCTTCATAGTGTTGAACAGCCAATCGGTGAACCTCTCGCCTGAATCAAGCGCGTTAAAAGACTCTGGGCAACACTGGAAAATATGTACGCAAATCAGAGTAACTTCCGTCGCACGGTGGAGATATTTGAAGCACTATTGTGCAAGCAGGGTGACTCGACACTCTAGGATCATTTCAGATGTCTTCAGGCGATAATCCAGGACTTACAAGCGCACCAAGCACATTGACGAAGGCTGTCATTATATTCGCGACAAAGTAATGGCCGGGATCATATCGAATCTATTTGTCTCATCTTCCCTACAGCTTGCGAACGTCTTTACCAAGAGCTTGTCGGGCATCTCCTATGACGGGATAAGCACCAAGCTGGGCATGTTCGATTTATATGCTCCAGCTTGCGGGGAAGTATTAAACAAGGCTCCCTGTTTTGGGCTTGTGTAAGTGGGCCCCAGGCCACTTACTCATTTCTCTCTCTCTCTCTTTCTTTTCGCTTTTTATTGTATTGGGCACGTAGTCACATCATGCCAAAAACATTCTTTCTTCTTCTTGAATCAGTTTTCTATTTTCTCCATTTGTTCGCATTGTATATATATTCCATCATCCACTTGATGCTCCTAGGATGACTTAGGGCATGGTCGACTATCAAACCCTAATCCGTCATCGGAGTTAGTACTGATGCATTTGAAAATCATCAGAGATCTCTTATCCTATATTTCATTGCCTTGGCCAAGGACTTTGATAAGCTCAAAAATACGTGTTTATATGTCGTTATTTAGGGGTTTTTTCGAACTTAATCACTAAATTTATATATCCCTTAATGCTTGAGTAAGGGGTCGAACCTTAGGGAGGCGATATGAAATATTCACTTTTCTCTCTAATTAGGATTTAGAATTTGAAACCTGAATGAAATGATGTTCTAATTACTTATTTAAATGCTAATGCTTGTAAATTTTAACTAACATTCTGTCCTAAAGAACTTAAATGATTTTAATGATTCTCTGTTATTAAATAACAGAGATATAAAATCACTTAAGTTTATCTTTTTATTTGATTTAAAATCTTTAATTGTTTTGAATTATATATTTTTTTGTAACGTTCTTTTTAATGAATTTGAAATCGGTTTCTAAAATTGATTTAACTCTAAGTTTTTTATTTCCTTAATTTTTTTTATTTATCAGAGGATATTTTACTATTTTTAAAGAATCACAAAACTAATTTTTATGCTATTTTTAGAGCATATTTATTATATTTTTATTTTATCTTAATTAATTCGAAATTGTAAATATGTCCCAAAATAGCAAATCGTGAATACGATTCACGATTTGCTCATTTAACAGAACGAGATTGTGAATATGATTCACGATTTGCTCCTTTAACAGAACGAGATCGTGAATAAGATTTACGATTTTATGCAAATTAAGGGATAACTAGGATTCGATTTAGGAATTTGATAATCAATCCACAGTAACTAATTTGAAAACGAAGGAAAATCTACGAATTAAGATGATTAAAATTGAAAAATAAAAAAAAAGGTGAACGAGAACGATATTGAAAAATGGAGAAAACTAAACACCAATGCAACTGTAAAATGTGTGAAATTGTGCCTAGAGGTACCAGAGAAAATCAGAGACTCGATATGGCTTGATTCCGTGCAACGAACGCACAAATTTTTCAATAACTTTGGCTTGAAATGGCAGCGACGGATCTGCAGAATTCTTCAAAGCTTTGAGCTCCAACTTGCTTATGGTGGATTCCTGAGACTACGAGGAGGCTAGGCTTCTTTCCTCGAGCTTCAAAATCAAGAACAAACATAAAATTTCAGTTTTCCTCCTTTTATCGCCATGGAATTGGAAGAACAGCTCTTCCGATTCAGTTATTTCTTTCGTCTTATGCGCATTATACGCAGAGCGTACAACACGTCTTTATTCAGTAACGTGGTGCTGTGTTCAGGTCTTCCTCCGTGCGTACTCCACTAGGTGCGCGTGCTCTGCATAGCGGAAGACCCGCCCAGTGCCATGTATGTGCTTAACTCGCTGCGTCGCACGCAGCAAGTTAAGCTGTGCACGATTAGTCAGTGCACAAGTGTGTGTGGTGCGTGTGGTGCACGATACGCACGGCGCGGAGCATGTGCGTGTCGCGCACCGAAAGTACCGATCTCAGAAATGATTGATCCGCGCTTTTCGTGCATGCCCTGCGCCATATAGCACCCACGTGAGCGCCAAAACTGGCCCAATAACGGCCAGTTTAAATTAAAAAACATTTTGTAATTATAAAATGACTAGAATAAATCCTAAAAAATGTGTATTAACACAGAAAAAAGATTTTATTAATTTCTAAAATTCATTTATTTGTTTATTTTGTGTATGTTTATAGAAATAGATCAATTCAACATTTAACTCCTTTTAAAATTCATTTTAAAAATGTTTAAAGTGTATAAATTGATCTAGTTATTATAAAAAGTCTTATTTAACTTGAAATTTAAGGAAGTTAAATAAGAATTTTTACAAGCATTTTAGGTTATCTGACTTCTTTTAACCTAAAATCATGATAACATGCATTAACAATTAATGTTTTTAAGCATTAAAAGCCCAAAAATATGATGAAATAAACAATTTATCAGCTCTTATTTTCATGTTATCAGACTTCATCACATCATCTTCCTTGAGTTGTCTCCTCTTATACCGAGGGTCGACGATCCCATGTTGACCACTCAATCATCTTTGTGAACTTCTTGATGCAACTAAACTAAGACTGTTTAGAATCCAATGATTAGAGACTCGTCGGTCATAGTCAAAGTTCAATTGTCCATCCACAATACGCCTTTGGTGTCTCAGTTCTTAGGACCACTTAAAAAACTGTGACGTGAATCAACCTGATTGACAGTTTGGTATAGTACCATTCATGAATTCATACGGATCAATTGGGTGTACTCTTTCCACTAAAGAACACCCATTATCTATCCTTAGTGTCTCCACACTAATTGCTATGTGACCTGCCATACTCATCATATGTGTGAGGCTAGATAGTGTTATTGTATCTAGATATTTCAATGTCCTTCTTGAGTATCCTTCAAATATGAACATTTAGAACACAAGCTTAAAGGCTAGTGATCTTCATATTATGATACTATCATCATAATTCACTATTCGGTCATGTATTCATGGTCTTCATTACAAGCATCACACGTGCCCTATAATTAATATAGTCTATTAATGAACATGGACCAAGGTATGGAATGTGTGATTGGCCTGTCGGCGACATATATTTCCATCATATCCATCAATAATAAAAGTTATTACTGCATTAATGAATTAAAAGGACACAGAATAAAAGTTATTACTGCATTAAAACCACATTTTCATTTTACATATTTTTTTAGTTTTTTATTCAAGTACACCCAATATTCATCCCCAAATCATTTTATCAAAAAAATGTAAGAACATACTATAGGTTGTGAAGATTGAGGATCATTGACTTGAAGGTGATGTGTCATGTTGATAAATTTTGATGAATTTACAAGTAAAAGTTCACTTGTGACTTTACATGGAATAAATACCATAGTTTTTTTCAGATTCAAACTATGGTCAACTCTAGTTTAAAATATCACCAATCCATGGTGAACATATTCTCCTGACATGGGAAACCAACTAGTACCAAGTTTTTATAATACCTAATAAACTAGAATCTCAAGTACACTTGATGGATGCTTATATATTTTTAAGTCCATGAAAAGGCATTGGCCTACCTGAATTTGAAGGTGAGATCAACATTGTACCAAGTAATGTGGCCACATTCAAAATATCTGTATTAAGTCAAGTGGATTGGCCAAAACTCAGGTTTACAATTTCAGGTCAAATATATATGATTTAAATGAATATTAATTTTTAAAAAATACAGATTTAATTAATTATCTTATTTGAAAATAAACCATCTTATTTTTTTGAATGAGCTTTCAATAAAAATTATTTCATTGTTTTCTGATGGGTATTTTAGTATGTAGGCTTGGAACATCAGACAAAAGTACCTTGGTTGATTTTTAAATATACGATTTCAAATATTTCATGTAGTTTATTTTATATTGTTTTCTGTTGATAACTTTTATGGCATGACATCACCCTAAAGATTCCAGAGGGACTTCTGGAGTCTATTAAAAATTCCCTTACAAAATTTATGACCCAATAAGAGAGAGAATGCTCATAAAGGTAAGGTGTGCTACTGTAATTCAAAAGCTTATCTTTTATGACAGCTGCCCATCTCTATTATCTAAAAAATATCTGCCCTTTCCTCTCAAGGTAAGCCAAAAAAAATGGCTAATGATAAAAACAGTGACCCATTAATTCAAGTAAAATAATAAAACACACCTCTTAATGGGAAATTAATGAAGTTAGGCATGGAGCATTAAAATCACACCATTAATGATGTGCTTTATCATTTGTAATATCTTCCCCTCTCTCTTCTATAAAAGACATATATATATATGGGCCACCTCGGGCATGTCCTAAGGAACCTCTTTGCAACAAAAATCTTAAACAAATGGCACAAACACATGCATGAAAGACAAAAAAGCATTGAAGCATCCAACGTTCCCATTGATTATCTCTTTCCTTGTAAGTCTAGGTTTCTTTCCTTTTGTGCGTTGATTTCAGGTTGATTAAGAGGAAGCTGAACATGGAAAGAAGGAAATGAGGAGTATTGAAAGGAAAAGCGAAGAGTCAAAGATCCAGGATTGAATTCGTGAGAGGTGTACATTTCCATTTTTACATTTTGATACATTCAACATAAGAGAGATATGACTAATGAGAGGGATTTAGGAAGATTTGGAAGGAAAGGAAAGAGGGGATTTTATTGATTGAGTAAATAGGAATTATGAGAAGAATTTTGAACGTTTGTGACAAAAAAAAGGAGTTATAGCACTTAAGTAGAGATCTATTGAGAAGAGATACTTTTAGAAAAAAGAATTGAGAGGATTATCAGATTTAATGAAATCGAAGAAGATATTTTGTACCTCTTTTTTCTTGCTATTACGCTTTGCTTTGCTTCTCTTTTGGGATACGCGCGCTAAGCTCATGCAAAAAAGGTACTTTATACTAAAAGGAGGAAGGAGGACAACTTCTATCTCTCAAGGATGGAACAGATTCTCCTATTTCATAATTTCTGAAGTCTTGTTCATTTAGAATTTCTAGTTTTGGAATTTCTAGTTTTATAGCGGAACGAGTGGAGCAAGAGAATAGTTAAGTATGACAGTACGAACGGTCTCGTAGCAAACAGGAGAATCTTACTTAATAAGGTTTTTTATTTTAATTAGTATTAATAAGCCGTACTCTTTCACTAAGGCCTTGGCATATTCACCACTCAAGTTTCTATGAAATAATCCTATAAAAATTTCGATACATTGACGAAACATATAACGAAACTTGCCCTTCTAAAAATAAGGGGTTTGCTTAACCACGAATAAACGAGCTCGAGGTGTTCTCAATCAGCGAAGCCTCTAAAGCCTGAGGTGATCTCAATCGGCGATGCCTCTAGGGTGTTCTCAATTGGCGATGCCTCTAAGGTGTTCTCAAATGGCGATGCCTCTAAGGTGTTCTCCATCGGCGAAGCCTCCATTGCCTTTTGCTGAGGTGTTCTCAATCGGCGAAGCCTCCTTGGACTGAGCTGAGGAGTTCTCAATCGGCGAAGCCTCCAAGTACTGAGCTTAGGATTTCTCAATCGGCGAAGCCTCACAGCCAATCCTTGCTCTCTAATTTATAATTTAAACTTTTCTAATATAATATATTTAAACTTATTACCTGTAACTCTAACTCCTATGCACCATTTTAGAAAAAATGGCTAATTTCTTACTAATTTCTTAGTAAAATAGCTGATTTTAGACCCTCGTTAAAACTATGTCTAAAATCCTAGTTCTAAGGGCTGTTTTGTTCTTACAGAACTGTTCCTACCCACCTTTGATACGAGGGGGTCCCTGGGCTGATAACACACTTATTTTATGTTCTATCTTCCTAACGCATATTCTGTAAGAACAAAATAGAATATAATTTATAATTATATTATGTTCGCTCGCGCACTCATGTGCGCGCGGGCGCGCTTTATTGTATATTAATTAACATAATTTATAATTATATTATAATTAATATACTAACGAGAAAAGAGGAGCTTTTCTCTATATTGTACCTAAAATTTATTGTATAAATTTTAGTAGTTATATACGATAAAAGCATAGCTTTTATCTAGTATACTTACGAGAAAAGCGGAGCTTTTCTCTTAACTGTACACAGAAATGAGCTCTGCTCATTTCATAGTATAATACAATAACTGAAATGAGCTCCGCTCATTTCTTAGTATATTACAATAAACGCGGAACACGTTTATTTATGTTATACTAACACATGCATATGCATGCAGGAAGATATCAACCACCTCGGGGAGGTAGTTGATATCTACACATACGTGCAGGAAAAATATCTACCTCCTCGGGGAGGAGCTATTATCTTACACGTACACACATGCGATAACACACCTATTTTCTGGGCTGATAACACACTTATTTACCCCTATAAAACTATGTCTAAAATACACTTATTAGTACTAATTTATAGGTGTACCCTTTTCTCATCCGCTCATAAATGCTCGTAAACTCGCGCCTCTTTAGGGGAAAGAACGAACAACTTATTTTACTCAGACCTGCAATGGAAGAGATAAGCGCAACACAAAGAACGAACATTGTCTATAATAAGTGTACCTTTTTCTCATCCGCTCTTAAACGCTCGTAAACTCGCGCCTCTTGCCGGACTCCAGATAACAGAAAATAATCCTCATTTCTTTGTGTTGAATTTATGAGAACAGAATTTAGCTGCAAGCCGAATTCTGGATTCCCTCATTGTCCGGAGTCCGACTTCCCTTGTTGTGCTGCAAGCTTTCGGGGTCTGGATTCCAGTGTTGCTAACTTCCGCAGTTACGATTGCCTTGTTGCTTGTAGGGTTCTAGAATCTTTTTGGTTTTAGAGGGCCCCAAAAGCTCGCTCTCTAAATCCAGAAATTTCCCATCCACCTGTTGCTTTAAGTGGTCGCTCGCTAACCCACAATATCGCTTAGGTCACGTTGGGCTAATTCCCAAGTAAAAATCCGCAACCCAAACTCCCCAAGTCAAGCACTTGTAACTTATCTGCACTCATATCCATTCCACCTGTCCTTTGCGTCTCCCCGAATTTCAGATATCAAAAACTCCAGAACTCCCGAACTCTAGAACTCCATAACAGCGGAGCTGAAACTCCCGACGCCCCATTTTTTAAACCGTAACCCCAGGTGCCCTCGGCGTAGAGGCCTCGAGGATCGCTCCGCTTGTCGGGGTTCCCTCGGCCAGGAGGCCTCGAGTGTCGCTTCCCTCTAGCATTTTCTTGTTGGGCTTTTTGGACTTGTTGGAACTGCAAACTCCAGAACTCCAGAAATTTGAGACTCCAAAACTCCAAGTTCCTTTAGTCTCTAGGCCGAACCAGTACCTCACTTAGAACAGCTTGCTTTTTGGGGACAGCATTTTCTGGTTGGCTTTGTAGCGTTTTTCCCTCTGCGCGGTGGCCTGTTTATGAAATACTTCACGTCTCATTTCCTTACTTCTTCGTTCCTTCTAATTCATTCACATCAACAGTTAAAACTATGTCTAAAATCCTAGTTCTAAAGGCTGTTTTGTTCTTACATAACTGTTCCTACCCACCTATGATATGTCAGGAAGAGAGACGTGAACTATTTCATAAACAGGCCGTCGCGCCGAGGGCACAACGCTACAAAAAAGCCCTTATTCGTGCCTCACTGGAGTAATACAATATATGATTCCGCACGTTCCACCACTTCTCCGTTCATTTCCAATACTGATCGTGAAACACCATGAGCAGCAGGATGTTGAGGTCCGAAATTCGAAGTGAAAATTTTTATTTGCATGTTCCTAGTCGTCATGGAATCTGGTTCTACATTTTTTCGAATAAAATGTTTAGCTAATTCCACATGCGTCGAACCATAAAATCCTTTCTTCTTCGAATTTTTCTATCTTCCCATTCATTTCCGGTGGACCTTTCATCTCCTAATTCTTTCCATTCTATCAATGAATTATCTGTAATAATGCATAAATCCAAATCGGCTAATTGTTCTACCTCTTCTTGAGACGTTATGGCTTTGGGGTCGACCCCGAAGAAGGAATCCATAAAATCTTGGATCCAACACCATGATAAAATACTACCCTCATGATTAGACCATGTCCCTGAGATTTGATAAAAGAAAGGTGCATTAGCGGTTAATACGCTGTAATTGGATAAGTTAATAGGAATATGACAGAACGAAAGACCAAGGAAAGGAAGAAGAATGCACCAAAATGCAGGGGCTGCACCAAACGCTGGTGGTTCTTTCTTGTTGTAAGTGAATGCAACAAAAAGACCCCGAAAGAACGAATAATGAGAAAATGCATTTATTGACATGACATTTATTTCTCCTAAAGTCGAACTTAAAGTCGCGCCTTGCTTCATTCTTTGAAACGTTATTAGTTCATTATTTCATAACTTCTTTTATGTTTTTTGTTTGACTTTATTGGGCCAAAAAAGAAGTATATTGAGCTGATTTAGGAGATCTTACTCAGCTGATTAAGAAAGGACCGTTCAGTGGAATTTAAGGAGGATCTATAGTGGGCTGATTAAAGGATTTATGTGGGCTTCCTATCACACATTTTTTGGGCCTCCAACAAAGTGAGAATGGGCCTGTATTGAGCCTATGTAGAGGACAATGTTTAGTATCTTATTGGGCTTATCATTTCGGAAAAAATATGAATTCTTTAAGTGAAATAAATTGCAAAAAATTGAAAGACTTTAGTTGTTATAAGTTGGAGAGTCTTAGTGGGCCTACATTAAGTTCTTATTGGGTCAATATTTGAATTTGACTGCAACTCTTGGTGTGTGATTACATTTGGAAATTAAGAAGCTATTATATAGTTTTTTGGGGTTAAGTGTTTCTACAAGTAGGTGAATAATTTAACAGATATGACTAGTCTGTGAAACTCAAATATTTCTTTTTTAGGACTAAGAAGTAAACATTAGTAAAAGTATCATTTGATCTTGCTTATCATTTTAACATTATTATTTTTGTTATCTACTTGAAATATTAAAAGTAGTTTAGAGAATTGTCGAATTCCTAGACTAGGCTAAGGGGGTCAACCAAGTGACATGTGTCAACAAACATGAGGATGTGGTGACCTTTCATGATGGCTAATAGGACCAAGTGAAGTGTCATGTGTGGTCTGATGGGGACAAGGACATCAGAGCACCACCGATTTTTCTTTTTCTTTTGATATCCATGTATACACGATTTCAATTATTTTCTTTTGAGGATTTTGAACTCGGGTTAGATATTATCTGAACAGTAGACCAAGATATCCCTGGGAGGCAATTAAGGGACTATCCCTGGCCTGTAAAAAAACCATTGTCTCAAATTTCTTTACCCTACTATCCATTGATAGATACAACATCATATAGATAGGCTAATTTATCAAAATAAAAATAAAAATCCTAATTCACCCCCTCTTAGGCATAACCTATTCAAATAAACTGACAGGTTGAAGTGAAAGATCTTCATGGCTTGCATTCTACTCAACATAAAAAAAAATCGTCATTTTTAGTGAAAATTGTACTCCAATAATATTAATATACAATTAGTCTTTCATAGTATGATGTTTCAAAAGTGTCACTCCTATTTTTCAATCTGAAGACAAATAAATTTTAACTTTTTTTTTTTGGCAAAAATCACGGTGCCGGGTACGTCCAACCCTAGGGTTGTGCCCGTAGTCCAATCCATCCGTGCCCTGGATGCCACCCAGGGGGTTTTTATTTATAAAGTGTAGTGTTTTTCAATGTTTGTGGGCGTGGATCGAGTATATATATCCCAATTACACTCGGATCCCACTCGTCCACGCCCATAGTTAGGGAAAAGAAAAGATACATGAGTGATACCTCGCGGACGCTCGAGGAAGTGTGTTCGTCGTCGTTTCTCCGTAGCGATTCCACGAGGTCATTGTAGCGCTTGGTGGCGCTCTAGTCGGGGTGGTTCTTCGTCGTCGTCATGTGTGCTCGGAGTGGGCGGAGTGACACTCTAGTCGAGGCGTGAGCGGTCCACGCCTCGTACGCCAGCGCTCCAGGCGATCCTCCAATCCCGCGGGCCTGGCGTCGCGAGGAGGCGGCGTGTGCGGAGGGAGGGCAGGCCAAGACGATCGAGCCGATGACATCCTCGGGCCATGGGCGGAAGCTCCTCCCAAGAATAGAAAAGAGTGGAGTGGGTGCGAGAGTGTACCGCATGGTTGGCGAGGGCATCAGCTGTTTGGTTTCCCACTCTCAGCTGATGACGAAAGCACGCGATACGCAAGCGGCACCGCATGATGTCATTCCATGCTCGATGTAGTCGCCACTGGGAGCATGTGCCTGTATGAAACATATCAACTAATATCTGTGAGTCCGATTCCACGACGATATTATGAAGGTTCCGTTCCTCACAGAGGAGGAAACCATCACATATCGCCATAGCCTCGGCTATTGTATTAGTTTGCACGCCATAAAAATAAGAGAAGGCAAGAAGGAGGCTCCCTATGTGATCGCAGAGGACGCCTCCGCCCCCTGCTGGCCCTGGGTTCCCTTTCGCCGCACCATCCACATTCAATTTGAGAAAGCCTACTAGCGGTGGGAGCCAATAAACTACTCGATATTGAATGCGGGTGGCGAGGGGGGTCATCGGGATGCCAATAGAGCGGAGGAGGTCGCATGCAAGTGGTGATCGGCTATCTCGCGGTGTGAGGAGAGGCTGAATGCGTCGAAGCCACAGTTGAACTCGACGCCTGATGTCCACAGCTCGCATAGGTGTACCTGCAAAACGAGACGAATTTTGCCCTTTCCAAATTTCCCATAGAAGATAAGCTATGGTGATGGGGAGGATGGGGCTCCGTGCAGAGCGAGTCGGCGAGAGGATAAACTTGTCGAAACACTCGGACGGTGTCAAAGGACGAAGACAGCCAGTGATGAGACGCCAGCAAGCCACTGTCGTCTCGCTATGAAAGAAAAGATGATCTATCCTCTCTGTGTGCGGGAGAGTGGGGCAGTAGTGGCCTATCCGAGCCACTCGGTCGTCAGTCGGGAGGCCTCGGTGGAGGAGTCTCCAAAGGAAATGGATCGTTGGATGCCAAATGCGCTGACCCCATTGTTGTGGGGGAGATTTCACATGGAAATGCTCCCACGAGGAACGACACGTGTATGCTCCATGGGGTGTGAGTGTCCAGATGGCACAATCAGGACTAAGGTCAAGAGGGGTAGTCTGGACCTCGGATAGAGTGGTCAAGGGAAGGCCGTGTTGTTCCCATAGGTGTGGTGTGTTGCTTCTAAGCAACTGGGCCACTGTGAGGCGCACACGGTATGGTACGAATTGAGGATGAGAAGCGAGCGCCGCATCAGCATGCCAGGTGTCGTACCAAGCGCTAATGTTGCCTCGGCCGATGTGCCAACGGGTCACGTGACTCATCTCAAGCCAGTGGCGCTGCCATGTCCGCCATCGCTTGGTGCCCCGAATATCAAGCTCGCGTCGGGCCCATTCTTTGTATTTAGCTAAGATGAAACTCCCCAATGGGGAGTGGGTGGTATGCATACGCCATACCAGTTTCTTTTGAAGTATGTCTTGGACATCCGAGAGGCTTCTGATCCCTAGACCCCCTTCGAGCGTCGGCCGACACACTTTCTCCCAAGAAACCCAATGGTGACGTCGCTCCCCTTCAAAATGACCAGACCATAGGAAGCGTGCACATAGGCGTTCGACAGAGCGGAGAACTGTAAGTGATAGTGAGTGGACCGCCAAAGTGTGTAGCAGGATACTCATGAGGACATGTCGGATTAGTTGGATGCGACCTCTAGGGGAGAGGAAACGTAGTTTCCATCCCTCCAGTTTCTTCCTTAGCTTGCCTAGCACGACATCAAAATAATGATGACGAGCAGGGCCAAGGAAGATAGGGCATCCAAGGTAGTCGAATGGAAGCTGTCCTCGTGAGTATCGTGTGGAGTGATGAATGATCTCAGAGCGCCTCAGAGTGGTGGACGAGCCCACCATAGAGCTGCTCTTTGAAGCGTTGACGAGTTGGCCGAAGGCTTGCTCGTACGCTGTAAGGACACTCATAAATTCCTTGATGGATTTTTTAGATCCATTAAGGAACAGGATGGCATCATCAGCAAATAAGGAGTGAGAGATGATCGGGCAACCCCTCTTCGTAAAGTACGGTTGGATGAGGCCTTGGTTGATCGCCCGTGTGAGCGATCGGCTGAAGACCTCCTCCATCAATATAAAGAGGGTGGGTGAGAGAGGGTCACCCTGCCTGAGTCCCCGCGTAGCCGTGAAAAGGCCGGTGGAATTTCCATCCATCAAGAGGGAGAAGTGATTCTCCCTGATGCAAGCATCGACCAGTGCGATGAACGCATCCGTGAATCCGAAGCGGCGCAACACTTCGAGGAGGAAGTTCCACTCAACTCGATCAAAGGCTTTCTCCATATCAAGCTTGATGATGACGTTAGAGCCCGGAATATGAGTGTCTATCGACTGGGCTAGCTCGTGTACTAGTGTGATGATGTCATGGATCTGTCGACCCTTGACAAAGCCACACTATTCTGGCGAGATAAGTCTATCAAGAAAGCGTCCAAGTCGGTTTGTAATGATCTTTGATGTAACTTTATAGCATACATTACAAAGACTGATCGGACGAAAGTCACGGAAGGAAGTGGGGGTGCCCACTTTCGGAATAAGCGCCAAAAAAGTGGATTTCCAACTCTTTGCGAAGACTTTAGGTTGGAACGCTTCCTTGATAGCTAGGACCAAGTCGGTGCCTACCACATCCTAGCACGCCGTATAGAATTCGGCAGTGAAGCCATCGGGTCCTGGGGCTTTGTTACGGCCCAAGGAGAACACTACCTCTTTGATCTCCGCGCGCGTCGGGGTAGCTAGCAAAAGTGCATTTTCCTGGTTGGTCACTAAGGGGGGGATAGAGGTGAGAATATCCTCGCTCATAACAGTGGGCTGCGAGGAGAGGAGGGAGTGATAGTACTCCACGCCTGCACCTGCTAGCTGGATAGGGTCCTGTCCATGCGTCTCGAGGAGGGTCGTATAGTTCGGGTGGGTTCTGTGACGGATCGAGGCGTGAAAGAAACGCGTGTTCCTATCACCCTCTCGCAGACAATGGATACGCGATTTTTGGAGATAAAAAATCTCCTGGCGTCGCATAGCATCCTCCAGCTGCTCTCTAAGTCGTAGTTGTCGCTCCCCCATGTCATATGTCCAGCACTCCTGTAGGTGACGATCGACATCAACCAATTTTCGTTTAAGCTCCTCTACCGGGGAATGGACGTCTCCAAAGACATGGCGGTTCCACCATTTGAGGTGGAACTTGAGGTTGTGCAGACGGTAACTAAAGTTTTCCATAGGTGACGTAGAAATGGAACCGTGCCAATGACTACGTACATATCTATGGAAATCACTATGCTCTAACCACATGGTTTGGAAGCGAAATGGGGGGCGGCGGATCCGATGACTCGAATCAGAGAGGAGGAGAATCGGTGTGTGGTCCGAGTAAAGTCTTGGAAGGAACTCTACCGTGGGAGTGCACTGCATCAATGCGGAGCTATTCATGAAACAGCGGTCAAGCCGTTCGTATATACGCGCATCCGCTTGGCGTTCATTACACCAAATCCACTTCTCCCCGGTGGTAGGTGGTTCCACTAATGAAGTTTTGTGAATAAAATCATTGAAGGCTTGCATAGAGCGTAGCTGAGGAGGGCGGCCCCCTTTGCGCTCGCTAATGTCCCGTATGCAGTTGAAATCTCCGGCTATAAACCAAGGGAGTTCAACTAGCTGCGAGTGAGAGTGAATATGGCGGGCAAGTTCTTCCTAGAGGGCCTCTTGCTCAGTGTGTCTACGCGGAGCATATACAATGGTAAGTAGATAAGGCCTTGGGGAGCACAACACGTCAAAGGTGACGTATTGTGTTCCTTCGGCCAAGAGTGCGATCGAATAATCTTGCTTCCAAAGAAGCCAGAGTTTATTCGATGGATGGCAGTAAGCATGATCCATCCCAAGTTTCCTCGCAATGGTTGGGGACTGATCCGATGTAAGCATCGGCTCAAGTAGCCCCACGATGCCTAATCTATGCCTAGTAATAAGGGTGAGTAGATGGGTTTGGGTGAGAGGGTTACCTATCCCTCTACAGTTCCAAACAAGACTTTGAATCATAAGTTTATCGGCTCGCGTGATGCACCCGAGATCGGGTGTAATATGCGCGGCGTGAAGGTGGGGGTGATGCATGTGAACGGCGTCTCGAGCCAGGAGGGGTATCCACATCTGAGTCCTCGGAGAGGGAGAAATCATCCTCCGCGCCGGTGGAATCCCGACCGCTAGTACTGCTAGCACTGTCCTCCGAGCTAGTGAAAGGGGGTTGGCAGTTTGTCAAGCGTTCCACTTGTTCAGAAGGAATATGCGATGGGTGGAGGGCGGGTGTGTGGGCGGGGGAAGGACGTGGAGGGTGTGGAGGGTTGAGGGAGGGGGTGGGAGCGGGTGCGGATGGTGAGGGGGTGGGAGCGGGTGCGGGGGCGGTGGTGGGGATGGCGGGAGCGGGTGTGGGAGGGAAGGGGGCGGGAGCGGGTGCGGGAGGGGTGGTGGGGATGGGTGCGGGGGGTGATGTAGGGGGGGTGGGGATGGATGTGGGAGCAGCGGGAGTGGGAGGAGGGGGGACGGGTGCGGGAGCGGGAGTGGAGGAAGGTAAAGCACGGGGCGATGGGGAGGATAATGAGACGGAGGACCATGCTCTAGGAGAAGGCATGGGGGATGGGGAGGGTGGTCGAGGAGGGGTGGTAGCCTCGGGGGCGTCGGGGACCGTCAATAGGGCGAAAGAGTTCGATGTCCGCATAGCCTCACTAACCTCCTTGCCCTTGTGGGAGGAGGGGACTGTAGTACGTGGTGGGGATTTGGGGCGCTTCTCAGCACCCTTCCTCACCCACTGAGAGGAAACTGGGGCAGGCTTAGCCACTGGGGGCTGAGTAGGCCTGTTGGGTAGCGTAGGCGGGGGTGGTACAATGGTGGGTTGCACCGTTGTAGCCACGAGTCGTGGACCAGGCAACGGTCTCGCTCTAGGACGTCGCCCCTGGGTGTCGGAGATAGTGGCTGCAATGTAATCATCATAAGCTAGGGGTGGGAGGTATTCCTCCTCAGTGCTAGTGGTCTACGTCGCCTTTTGGCGACACGTGTGGAGGGTATGTCCTAAGACGGTGCAATGTGTACAAAACCTCGGGAGGTTTTCGTACACCACGGTCTGATGAATCATCTCATCTCCATTCCGGATGGGTATCATGCGGTGTAGAGGGGCGAGTAAGTCGACCTCTACACATACTCGTGCATATCTAGGGCGACTAAAGAGGTGGACATCCTTGTCTACCCGTATGAATGTACCGATCGCGCTAGCAAGGGATTCCAAGACAGTAGGTGTGAATAGATGAGGACGTAGGCCAGGAAATCCTATCCATACGGGGCCGGAGTGGGGAAAATGTTCTCGTGTGTTCCCCGTCTGCTCAGTTGTCCATCGATAGGTGTGCATCGTGGAGTCTTTGATCGTCCATGTGGTACGACTCTATGCCTTCCGAAAATTGGCTTCGAGCTGGAATCTAATAAAGACGCTCCTGTGATTCCGTGCTCCAATGACAACCGGACCGAGGAAAAAACCTGGGGCGGTATAAACTCTCATAATATCATCTATGAGCGGTCGTTTCGTCGCAAACCTTCCTATGAGTGTGTAAGCGAATGGCGCGGCCATTCGCGTCACCTCCTCCTTGGAGAAGGTAACTAATCGTACGCCCTCGGATTCAACGTAATCCCTCGTGGGGATCGTGTCATCATAGGTAGGAGGGAGGGTAGGTTTGGGGGTCGGAAGAGTAGGTGGAGTGTGTGAAGCGCCCGCAACTTTCGCCGCCCAAGTCATCAAGGGAGGTGGTCCCATGCCGTTAGATGCCGTTTTGATTGTCTCCGGATGGTGCAAGTACGGCGCACTAACCCGTGTATCTAGGCCGGTGGAATCCGAGGCAACTAATTCGGCCTGGGGTGAGTTGGTCGAGGTGTTGGCGTTGGCTTGATCAAGGTTGACCAAGTTACGCTGATTAACTCTAGAAGACCCACCCAAGACAAGCTACTGAGGAGTGGTGACTGTAGAGTCAACTTGACCAATGTTGACTATGAGGTCAACTTGGTCAACGTTGACTTGGGAGTCAACCTGGGTAGGGTTGACTGTGGGTTCAACCGACCGAACGCTACCCATGCTACCAGCGTCCTCGGAGATGGCCTGGTTCTGGTTGACTGTGTTGTCTCGGTCAAAATGGGCCAAGTTGACCGATTCGTCACGGTCAATATTGACTAATTGATCAGTCTGTGGTAAGTTGACCGAGTCAACAGTGTCAAATCGGTCAACTAGAGCATGGGTGACCGAGTCAGCCAAGTCAGCGTGTTTGACATTGGCAAGGTTGACCCAGTCAGCGCGGTCAACAATCACCAAGTTGTCAGAACACGGGAGTTTGACCAGGTCAAACGCAGGAAGACGGTCAAGATTGACCGGTATGCCAATATGGGTCAACGTTACACTATCTATAGGGTTGACTCAGTTCATTTTGACCGGGTCAACAAGGTCAGCTCGGTCAGAATGGACCGAGTCAACTCAATCCAGAATGACCAAGTCGACCGGGTCGACTCTGTCAAGCTTGACCGAGTTGACCAGGTCGACTGAGTTCTTGTCGACCGGGTTGACTCCTTTGTGAGTCGCCTGGTTGACCGGGTCGGTCGCGGCCCGTTCGAATCGATCGAGAGAGGCCGAGTCGATCGGATCGACTCGGCCTGTTCCCGCCGAGTCGCCATGGCTCGCGACCGGGTCGACTCGGTCAAGAGAGGCCGAGTCGATCAGATCGACTCGGCTTGCGCCCATCGGGTCACCGCACGCTGAGTCAGCCGAGTCGGCTGAGTCAGTTGGGATGGACTCAGCCGACGTGGCAGCTTCGTTGGGGGTCAGGTGTGGACGCAGCGACGTGGCACCATCTGGGACATGGATTTGGTGTTCCGATAGTTGATCTAACGGCGGCGTCGAGTTTGAACAGTCAAAAAGAGCGGGCGGCGCTAACGTGTGAATCACATTAAAAATGGCAGGCGTGGAATGGTCAATATTGTCAGGCGCTGGCGGTAACTCCACCGCCAACGTTCGAAAATTTTGAATTTCGTCGGGGTCCACTAGAGTTCCACCGATCAGACCGTCGCGCTCGCGACACCTGGCATCGCTAACGGTCTAGATAAGCGGACAAACGCCGACCGCAGTAATGATGGCGGGCGGCGGCTCAATCACTATATTTTTTTGGGTTTTTGTTAAATTTTTGTTTTTTTTTGTTTTCTTTTTTGGGGGGCGTTGGATCCATCCAGGCTGTCGCTTTCGACAGCCCGGATGGTGCCAACCGTGTCCGCCTCCAGCGTGTCCATCGCAAACGTGGCAGACACATCCGATGGGCAGCTGGAGGGGTCCCTCTGGGTGTCTGACGTGTTTGACACGTCAGGTGGCCAGCTGGGGACCTCAGCTAAGTCAGCGGCCCGCATAGGATTGCGGGCCGCGATAGTTTTTTTTTCGAGATTTTTCGGCGAGGGTGCTAAAAAATGCCAATATTACATAGTAAAAAGGATAAAAAATGGAAAACGAGTGGTACCTTGCTGTTCTTCTCCCCAAGACGATTGGATTAAGCCCAAATTTGAAAGAATTTCCGATTGTATAGCTTCTGAATTTCGGAAAATAAAATTTCGAAATGAAAATTTACCTCCAAACTTGAATTCCCTCTAGAACAAGTTATACTGATCCGTTTGGGGCGCTTTCTGGGTCGATTCCAATAGATTGCCACCTTCCAAATCCAATGAAACCGGTTTCAGCTCATTCCGAGGTCGGACGCGAAAGTTATGAGCAAATCGCCAAATTCGATGGGAGATTCTTAAATTTTAACTTGTGTAAATTTAATAATGCTACATTCTATTAGATTCTTACTTTGTTTTTGCTTCTTTCTTGATACCCATATCAAAAATATTGGCGCTGACTCTCATCACTAGATATGATAATCATTTTCTTAGACTAAGTAAAACATTTAAAATTTGGCTGGTTGTGGTCATTGCTTTATAAGAGGAAGCTATACGTGAAAAAGAGTTACCTTTGTAAAACTCCAATTCCCCAACTTGTAGAATAGAGATTTGAGACACAACCCAAATTATGAATTTGAGACATAACCCAAATAGAGATTGCACCTTGACTTGCCCATTTGCCCAATGGTTTTTAGGAAAAAAATAATTTATATAAAAATATTAGGCATAATCAAAGCATTTAATAAAGTACAACACGTAACGACTTTTCTTGGACAGGATAATCTTCTTGTGAAATGACCAATTTTGGGTATCAAAATTTCAATTTGAAAAACAAAATTTTATTTGATGTTTTGAACATATGTCACACAAAAATCAGAACATTTTAGTACATGATAATATTCATAAGTCAGAAATTCTAGAAAATAGAAATAGTTACAAGATACCCACTACAAACAACGTCTCTCAAAACATAATAAAGGGTAGCCAAAAAAATGTCATAGGGGATATTTAGTTCACAAAAAAATAAGTTTGCTAATTTATTTGATGGAAGATAGAAAAGACAAAAACAAGAATGGTATTCATACGCAGGAGGATAATGAAGACAACCATGATCTAGACCATTGTGATCATCAGTTTGTAGGATCATGATCAGATATGGCAATTCATACTTACCTCTGCTGCCATTATTTTTTAGGAGAAATTATTTTATTTTATTAAAAAAATTCCATTTTTTGTGTAGATTAAAGTTTCATTATGTTAATTACGGATTTTTACTATCTTGATGACATTTTCTCTTCATCATTGTTTAGAGATTTGAGAGAAAATCCTATAATGTTAAATAAACTTATGTTTTGAAAAAGAGTCATTCAACCACTAAAATTCTCATTATAACTCCCCATGATTGGATTGGGAGTTGAGATCATGGTCATGCTGATCGAGATATGGACTGCCCAATTGATCTTAGGGTTAGTGGACAGATGTCAAAACATAATGGGGTATTATCCAATCTGTCATCAGTCATCCATCCTGGTCATAATGGAATCGGAATTCAACTCCATGAAGGGATGGTTGCGAGGGAGTGAGCGAATTTTTATGCCACGTGCACACATTTCCCACAATCTTAGACCCATTTTGTGGTGTATGAAGTGGTTTTGGGGATAAAATCTGTACCGGGCAATGCACAAAACAGCACAAAAAGCAGTTCTAATTTTTATTATAAAAAATGTCTAATGGTTGAAAGCCATTTAATTAAATTAAAATACTTGAAACCCCATCCAATGTTGTATTAGATTAAAATTCTGATAACATAACGTAATTAAAAAAATAAAAAAGAAGAAAAAAACGAATAAGAAAAGTATGAAAAACGAAAAAGGAAAAAATAAATAGGACTCCCAAAAAAAGAGGAAAATGAAGAAAAATAAGAATTCTAAGAAAAAGAGGAAGGAGATGAGGAAGATCTGAAATAGAAACATGAAGTGGTTTAGAAGAAAAAGAAGAAGAATAAAAAACAAGAATAAGAGAAAGATAATTCACAAAAAAGTGGAAAAAGAAAAGGAGGCAGAGGTTTGATAAAATGAAGGAAATTAGATGAAGAAAGAAGAAGTATCAAAGGAAGAAAAACTTAGAGACGAATAAATAAAGATGAAGGATGAATAAAAGGATTGACCAAAAGTAGAAGAAAAGAAAGAAGAGAATGGAGAAGAAAAAGAATAATAACAATCAGAAGAAAAACAACAATGAAACAAAAAAAGTTAAATAAAAGCAGGATGAGTCATGTCTTGACGAAAGGGCGCAAAAACACGGAAATCAAAGACCACAGGCTCATGTAGCTGGCAAGTCTACTTCCAAAGGCCTACACGGCATGCAGGGCTGATGCTCCACGAGGAAAAGACAATCGTCATTCATCATGTCATTCTTCACCGACTCACAGAGACAGAGACAGAGACAGAGAGAGAGAGCGAGAGAGAGAGATAAATAGAGATAGAGAGAAATAGAGAGAGTAAGATAGATGTAAATGGAGAGAGAGAGAGAGTGAAATAGAGATAAATAGAGAGACTGAGAGAGTTAGATAGAGCCAAGAAGAGAGAGAGTGTGGTAGAGAGAGAGTGTGGTAGAGAGAGAGTGGTAGAGAGAGAGAGAGAGTAAGATAGAGATAAATGAGAGAGAATAACCTAATGTATAATCTAATGGAGAGAGAATGAGAGAGAGTTAGTATAACCTAATGTCACATGTGATGGGGATGCCATCCGGTGACAGGACGACGATGGGACATGAGGCTCCGTGACCCGTGACCGAAACTAGAGACGTGTGACACGATGGGAGACGAGGAAACGCGGCTAATTATACATCACAATTCCATCCGTCACCATCAAGAGGCACACCCTGTGCTCCACACGGTTTAAAAAAAAACAAATAATAACCCCAACTCTGTACCCTCATACGTCCCGTCCCATTTCGTATCGTCCCGTCCCGTCCCGTCCCAGTGCGGCATCGTCATCCGACGGTTACACCGACCACCTCGAAGAACGCGCTTCTTCTTCTTCGAGCTCGAATCCATGGCGGCCGGGCCGAGGATTGTTCGATCTCATCCGCTTCCGTATCTCTCCGCGAGGAATAAACCCGCGCTCCGGACAAGGCTGAAGCCGACGCCAGCGAAATCCATGCCAATTCGAGCTTCGAGTGAGCGAATCCGACAAGGGACGGGGGGAAAACGACCTGATTACCTGCACCTTTTTTACGCCACATCGGAGCGCATTAATGGCTGCACGTTTCCCTAATTCCTCCGGATAACGTCGTTCCGTGGACTGCACGATCTGCAGAGGGTTGATTTCTCTCTGATTTTTCATCTCGGTGATTTTCTGGGGGAAAATTGGGAGTTTACTAGTACGTGGCGTATCAGTGGCTCCATGGTATCCTAATTTTACCTATCTGCAGAGGTTAATTTCTCTGAGATTTTTGTACTCGGCAATTGTGAGTTTACTATTACCTGGCGGATTAGTGGCTACAGGTTTTCCTAATTTAACCGGATAATGCCGTTTCTTGGACTGTTCGATCAATAGAGGTTAATTTCTCTCTGAGATTTTTGAACTCGGTGATTTTGGGGGAAATTGCGAGTTTACTATTACCTGGCGGATCAGTGGCTCCAGGTTTTCCTAATTTTACCGGATAATGCCGTTTCTTGGACTATTCGACCAATAGAGGTTAATCTCTCTGAGATTTTTGAACTCGGTGATTTTTTGAGGCGAGCTTTCAGTTGCCAGGCGGATTGGTGGCTGCAGGTTTTCCTAATTTTACAGGTTAATGCCGAGATTTTTGGGGGGAAATTGCGAGTTTACAATTGCCAGGCGAATTAGTGGCCGCAGGTTGCCCTAATTCAACGCGTTTCCGGAGAGATATTGACCTCTGTAGACCGTGTTGTTCTCAGAATCGAGTGAACTCCCAATCTTCCCCCAAAATTGACTGGTTTCGAATTTGCGGTGAGAAAATCACCTCTGTAGATCGCGTAAACTTTGGGCAAACTGCCGTAATTCGCCTGGTAAACTCGCAATCTTCCCCCAAAATTCATTTGTTTGAAATTTGCAGACAGAAATTTCAAACATACCTCTTTAGATCGACTTGATCTCGGAATCGCGTGAAATTTGGGCAAACTGCAGCCATTAATCCGCCTGGTAAACTCGCAATCTTCCCCCAAAGTTCACAGTTTGGTCTTCACGGAGAGAAATTTCAAATATACCTCTTTAGATCGGCTTGATCTCGGAATCGCGTGAAATTTGGGCAAACTGCATTCATTAGTCCGCCTGGTAAGCTTGCAATCTTCCCCCAGTAGTCACAGTTTTGGAATTTACGGAGAGAAAACTTCAAATTTACCTCTGGAGATCAACTTGTTATCGAAATCGCATTAAATTTGGGCAAACAGATGTCATCAATGCGCTTGGCAATTGAAAAACGTTAATTTTTCCAGCAAAAATTACTGGTCCAGGAATTTCCGGAGAGAAATTAACCTCCGCGGATTGAATTGAATTGTTCACCAAGAACGAGGACTGTCGTTGACGAGCACTATCAACGTTCCAGTCTCTGGCGATGGCGACGTTCGTTCAACAGCCTGGTACCAGCTCCTCTCTCTCTCTCTCTCTCTCTCTCTCTCTCTCTTCACCAAACACAGTAAAACGCACTCATTCTCTCTCTAGTTTCTCGCTCTAGTTTCTTCTCCAATCCTGTCCACTTTTTTGCAGTTCACGTGGGTAGAATTTGTCTTCTGTTCGTGGAGTTTCTCTCTCTAGAAGTCGCTGCTAGAAGTGGGGGGGGGGGGTTGTCTGGGCAGTGGACCCGGCGCGCATTCAAGGAGGAGGTTTCTCTCTCTAGGAAATTGTAGAGAGAGAAGCTCCGGGGAGTGTTCCTGGGAAGAAGGGCCGGGAATGTAGGCGAAGACGAAGCGGAGAAGATGGATCCGGAGCGTGCTAGGGCTGCGCCATCGCCAAAGGTTGGTTCTTTTTCTTCTTCTTCTTGCACATTTGTTGTTCTTCTTTCGGATTCTTCTTCTTCTTCTCCTTGTTCGAGCTTCTTCTTCTTCTTCTTCTTCTTCTGCTGCTGCTGCTGGCTCATTTCTTCTTCGTCTTTCAGATTCTTCTACTTCTTCTCCTTCTCGTACAAGCTGCTTCTTCGTCTTTTTCTTCTAGCTCGTTTCTTCTTCTTCTTTCAGATTCTTCTTGTTGTTCTTCTTCTTGTTCAAGCTGCTTCTTCTTCTTCCTTCTAGCTCATTTCTTCTTCTTCTTTCAGATTCTTCTTGTTGTTCTTCTTCTTGTTCAAGCTGCTTCTTCTTCTTCCTTCTAGCTCATTCCTTCTTCGTCTTTCAGATTCTTTTTGTTCTTCTTCCTCCATTTTCTTCTTGTTCTTCTGCTTCTTGTTCAAGCTGCCGCAGCTGTTTCTTCTCCTACTTATTCTTCTTTTTCGTTTTCTTCTTCTTCTTCTTCTTTTTCCAGCTTCTTCTTCTAGCATCGGTTTCTTCTTGTTTTTCCAGCTTCTTCTTCTGCTAGCTTCTTCTTCTTCTTTTTCTAACTTCTTCTTCTTCTTCTTTTTCTAACTTCTTCTTCTTCTCCCTCTTCTTTTTCTAGCTTCTTCTTCTCCCTCTTCTTTTTCTAGCTTCGTCTCCGTCTTCTTCTTCTTCTTCTCTTTTCTAGTCTCTGCTTCTTCTTCCTCTTCTTTTTCTAGCTTCTTCTTCTTCCTCTTCTTTTTCTAGCTTCTTCTTCTTCCTTTTCTTTTTCTATCTTCTGCTTCTTCTTCTTCCTCTTCTTTTTCTATCTTCTTCTTTTTCTTCGTCGTCTTCTTCTTTTTCTAGCCTTTTCTTTTTCCTCTTCTTTTAGCTTATTTTTCTTCTTCTCCTTCATCTTTTTTCTTCTTCTTCATCTTCTATCTTCTCTTCCTTCTTAATTCTTTCCCCTTATTCTACTTCTTCTCCTTCATTTTTTTTTCTTCTTCTTCATCTTCTATATTCTCTTCCTTCTTAATTCTTTCCCCTTATTCTACTTCTTCTCCTTCATTTTTTTTTCTTCTTCTTCATCTTCTATATTCTCTTCCTTCTTAATTCTTTCCCCTTATTCTACTTCTTCTCCTTCTTCTTCTTCTTCTTCTTCTCCTCCTCCATCATCATGATCATTATATTCTTATTCTTATAGCTTCTATTATCCCCTGCTTCTTCTTCTAGCTTCTTTGTCTTCTTCTAGCTTCTGGTTCTTCTTCTAATTCGACTTCCGGATTGTGAAAAAAGAGTAGCAGAGAGGCTAACGATTTGAGATTCAGGATTCATGGAGAACAATGCTGCTGCTGGCTTACCAGAGCTTAGGGGTGGTGTACGGCGACCTCAGCATCTCCCCTCTCTACGTCTACAAGAGCACCTTCGCCGAGGACATCACCCATTCGGAAACCAACGAAGAGATCTTCGGCGTCCTCTCCTTCGTCTTCTGGACTCTCACCCTCATTCCCCTCTGCAAGTACGTCTTCATCGTCCTCAGAGCAGATGACAACGGCGAAGGTCACCCATTATCATCATCATCATTGTCATCATCATCATCATCCTTGTCATGATCATGATGATCGCAATTGGAGTTGCAGGGGGGACGTTTGTGCTGTATTCGTTGATCTGCCGGCATGCGGATGTGAGCTTGCTGCCGAACAGGCAGCGTGCCGATGAGGAGGTCTCGACTTATCGGCTCGAGAGCCCCCCGGAGAGCAGGCGCAGGCCTCTTGTCAAGGCCTTCCTTGAGAAACACAAGAAGCTCCACACCCTACTCTTGATTGTCGTCATGCTTGGCACTTGCATGGTCATTGGCGACGGCGTCCTCACTCCTGCCATCTCTGGTTTCTCCTTAGAACTCTGAAACTGAACATCTCTCTCTCTCCTTCTCCATCATCATCATCATAATTGTCTTCTTCGTCATCATTATCATCATCGTCATAATCATAGTCTTTATCACCATTGTCATCATCATCATAATCATCTTCTTTATCATCATTGTCATCATTATCATAATCATCTTCTTTATCATGATTGTCATCATCATCATAATCATTTATCATCACTGTCATCGTCATCATCATTATCATCGTCATTCTAATCATTGTCATCGTAACCATCATAATTATCATCATTGTAATCATCATCCTCATCATTATGATGATGATCATCTTCTTCTTCTCTTCTCCTGTGTCTTCTTCTTCTTCTTCTTCATCTGCATCATCATTATGATGATGATCATTCTCTTCTTCTCTTCTCCTGTGACTTCATCATCATCGTTTTCATCATCATCATCATCATCATCATCATCATCATCAGCATCATTATCATCCTCTTCTCCTTCCCCTTTGTCTTCATCATCATCATCTTCTTCTTCTTTTTCTCCTTTCGTCTTTTTTTCTCCTGTGTCATCATCATCATCTGCTCCTCTTTTATCTTCTTCTATGTCTCATCCTCCATCATCATCATCATCAGCATCATCAGCGCCATCATCATTTTCATTATCATCATCATCTTCTTCTTTGCCTTCATCATCATCATTATCACTATTGTTTTAAAAAAAAATCATCATTATCACTATCTTCTGCTTCTTCTCCTCCTCTTCTGTCATCCTCATCATCATCATCATCATCTTCTTCTTCTCTCTATTTTCTTCATCACCATACTCAACATCACCATCGCTATCGTCGTCAGCATTTTCTTATTCATCGTCTTCTTTGTCGTCCTCACAGTTTTCTCGGCCGTGTCGGGGTTGGAGCTCTCAATGTCAAAGAGCCACCATGAATGTGAGAAAGCAAGCTCCTTAACATCAAATTCTTCAAGAAATCAGGCTTCTGATGATTATATCGATATTCAATTGATGGCAGATGCGGTGGTGCCGATCACATGCGTGGTGCTGATCGGTTTGTTCGCTCTGCAACATTACGGAACTCACAGAGTGGGCTTCATCTTCGCGCCAGTGGTGTTGGCTTGGCTCCTCTGCATTAGTGTGCTCGGCATGTACAACATCGCCCACTGGAATCCTCAGGTTTACAAGGCGCTCTCACCATATTACATGTACAAGTTCTTGAGGAAGACGAAGAAGAGCGGCTGGATGTCCCTCGGAGGGATCCTCCTCTGCATGACAGGTAAATAGATTGAAAGATAGAAAGAATGAAAGAAAGAAACATAGATGAATAGATAGACCGATGTTAAGATTACAGGTAGAAGGCTGGCCTTGTCTTCAACTCTGATGATGTTCTTGTAGGTTCGGAGGCTATGTTTGCGGATCTTGGGCACTTCTCTTACACTGCAATTCAGGTAGGTTTGATGAGGGAGATTGCTTTTTCTTCTCTGAATTTTGAGCTGAATCTGTGTTTTTCCAGATTGCTTTCACTTTGCTAGTTTACCCGGCTCTGATCTTGGCGTACATGGGTCAAGCCGCTTACCTGTCCAAGCACCACCGTATCGACTCCAGCTATCAAATCGGCTTTTACGTCTCTGTTCCAGGTTTCCCTCTCTCTCTCTCTTTCTCTCTTTATCTGCATCTCCATCTCTTTTTCTCCTTGCATCTCCCTACCTCTCTCTGTCTCTTTATCTCCATCTCCATCTCCTTCTCTCTGTTTGTGTGTGTGTGTCTCTCTCTACATTTCTCTCTCTACTTATTATCTCTTTATGTCTATCTCTATCTCTAGAGAGATGGGTGGAGATGAATTTGTTTGTATGAATTGTGGGCAGAGTGTGTGAGGTGGCCAGTTCTGGGGATAGCAATACTGGCGTCGGTGGTGGGTAGCCAGGCAATTATCAGTGGGACCTTCTCGATCATAAACCAGAGCCAAATCCTGAGCTGCTTTCCTCGGGTCAAGGTCGTCCACACATCCGACAAGATCCACGGCCAGATTTACATTCCCGAGATAAACTGGATGCTCATGCTCCTCTGCATCTCCGTCGCTGTAGGATTTCGTGACACCAAGCATCTCGGCAATGCCTCAGGTAAGCGACCCAAACTCCGCCTCTGCTGAGATCAATAAATACATCAATGAATGAATAGATCTGCCAACTACTTTTTCACTCACGCTTGTCGCTTGTGTTGTCAGACTACTTTATCTTGTTTTTTCTTTAGAATCTTAGAGGATAATCTTCTTAATTTTTACGTTTTTTTCGTTATTTGCAAGGTAGAATCTTAGAGAACGCTCATTAAGTACATTCCGGAAATTTTCTTGTAGAAGTAATCCTTGTGCTTTACAAACATCAGAAGTATTGAGTAAGCACAACACAAAATAACCGGTTTGCTTCCCTGTTATAGTCCTGTCTGTCGTCGTGCTTTCTGCAAAAGAAGAAAATAGTTAGTCCCGCATATTTTGAATGAATGAAGAAAATAATAAATATGTTATTTCAAAAAAAAAATGAAGAAAATAATTATAACCATAAGCAAGCCTCTAACCTTTTTTATTCAGCATGGTCAGATTAAACGAGGAAAGAACTTTACAATCTACAACACTGCACCACATGCAGTCAGTGGTTTCTCCAATCAAATAAACAAAAACTCACTGATTAGCTCTGCGGGTGTTGGTTTTCAGTGAAACGGATTGAATTTTAATGGGGTTGACTTTTGAAATGGTGCAGGGCTGGCGGTGATAACGGTGATGCTCGTGACAACGTCACTGATGTCGTTGGTGATGATCTTGTGCTGGCACAAGCCCCCTCTGTTGGCACTTTGCTTCCTGCTCTTCTTCGGCTCGATCGAAGCTTTGTTCTTCTCGGCGTCCCTGATCAAGTTCAGGGAAGGTGCGTGGGTGCCCATGCTGCTGGCCCTCATCCTCATGACCGTCATGTTCGTCTGGCACTACGCCACCATCAAAAAGTACGAGTTCGACCTCCACAACAAGGTCTCCCTTGACTGGCTGCTCGCGCTCGGCGCTGCCCGCGTGCCCGGCATCGGCCTCGTCTACACCGACCTCATCTCCGGTGTGCCGGCCAACTTCTCCCGCTTCGTCACCAACCTCCCGGCCTTCCACCAGGTGCTCGTCTTCGTCTGCGTCAAGGCAGTGCCGGTTCCCTTTGTGCCTCCCGGCGAGCGCTTCCTCGTCGGTCGAGTTGGCCCGGCGGCGCACCGTTCGTACCGCTGCATTGTTCGCTATGGTTACCGTGACGTGCACCAGGACGTGAACGCCTTCGAGGAGCAGCTAGTGGCCAGCCTTGCTGAGTTTGTCCGCCGTGCCGGTCACGTTGTTGTGGGAGACGAGGCTTTGTCCGTGGTGGCGCTGCCACCGGTCATGGACGAGAGCTTGCACCATGCCAGTGTGTCGATCGACGAGGGGAAGACGAAGAAGAGAAGGGTGCGGTTTGTGTTGGAGGAAGAGGAGGATGATTTGCTGGTGAAGGAGGAGCTGGAGGAGATCGCCAAGGCGCAGGAGTCGGGGACGGCGTTCATCCTCGGCCACTCACATGTCAAGGCCAAGCCGGGGTCGTCGCTGGTGAGACGGGCCGCCATCAATGTCGGCTACAACTTCCTGCACCGAAATTGCAGAGGCCCGGACGTGTATCTCCGAGTCCCCCCTGCCTCGTTGCTAGAGGTGGGCATGGTGTATATAGTCTAACTAATACTTGTGGTCTGAACAACTTAACTTCTTTATATATGCGCTGACCAGACCCTCTTGAAGGAATACAGTTAGGTCCATGCAGTGAGACATGGTCGTTCTGTTCTGTTCGTTTCAGACGAACAAAAAATTTGCACAAAAGAACCAGATGTGTTTGTTCGTACTGTTTTTTTTGTGAGAAAATTATAACAGACGTTCAAACAATTTGCACAATCTGAACAAAATTCACACATGTTGTAAAATTCGCACGAATTCGCACAAAATTTGCACACGACGACCAAAATTTGCACAATTCGAACAAAATTCACACAATGGGTAAAAATTTGCACAATTCGAACAAAATTCGCACAATGGGTAAAAATTTGCACAATTCGAACAAAATTCGCACAAATTCACACAAAATTTGCACAATTCCACAATCCGAACCGCACACAGATCTGTGTGATGTTCTGTGCAAATTTGTTTTTGTTCTGTTCGGAAAACCGAACAGAACGACCAATGCGCACAAAGAGAACATAACAACAAGTAGATAAATGAGGAGTCAATTGTCTCATCAGCCGTATTTCTTTTCAGATATCAAGAAAGCCAGAGACAGTTGTAGGATAATATAGTGTAGGCAAAGAAATTGGAGAACTAGGGTTTTGTTCATCCTATTCACCCAGTTTGAGACTCCAGTGAGAAAGGAGCTGAAATTGGAAAGAGTTCAAATGGTCTAGTGGGTGTTTCTTATATCCATGATGCTATTCATTCCACTGGCTTTCAGGAGGGGGAATTAGAGAGAGAGAAATATGCCTAGCAATATCAATCTTGTTGAACAGGTGAGTGACTAAATGACTGAATTATAGTATTTCACCGAGTTCATTAGAGGTAAGTCTATGAAGGAAAGTCTCATGTTCATTTGTAATGATATTGCATGCAATCTTTTATGGCTCATTTCAAAGACTGATGGGTCAAAAGTATCTACGAGCATAGTTGTCCCTTTTTGATATGGTGCGAGGAATATGGATTAGCAAAATCTAGCAATGTCTTTACAAGTGAATACTTACTTAGTATCTTGAACTAAGTTTGTGCCCAAAATGTCCCCCCAAATTATTTAGAACTATATGGAGAACCCATCAAGTACAACTACCCTATTCCTACTGAGAGTAGACCCTATCCTTGATCTATACTAAAGTAGATATGTCCACGTGACACTGGGGGCACTAGATGGATGATAGGATAAAGGTAGCGTACAGAAGTATTCAACTCATGGATCTCAAAACCAATCTAGATAATCATAGTATCTCGATATCAGACACATCAATTATTAAGAATCATTTTGATAAAATTTTGAACTAAATGAAGAGAAGTAAAAGCATCAAGTGTGAACAGAACTGATAGTAAAAGGCTAACAAGGACACCTTGGAAAACACTTTAAAATCTTTAATTATGATTTCAATGAAGATAAATGAAATGATTCATCAACTTAGGCTTGACAGAGCAAGCAATGAAGATTCATCTGCAAAGAAGTCAATGAAGATGCATCTCAATATTACAAAGTTGATGAAGGCGAATCTGAAGAAGGTCAGACTTTTGGAGGAAGAAGTGAACATGATATTTTTATAAATAAGGCTAGGGGCCAGGCACACTGGTCCATCAATTAACTAACTGATACCAATATCGTATATCATATAATAAAATGGGAAGATAGCATAGCTACTGACACTTTACAATCGCGAAATAAAAAAACAAAAACATAACATTGAGAAACTCCAAATATTTGACGGTATATACTAATTACACTCAATAGAGATGAAAGGGAAGTAGACTATATGCGTTAGTGGAATTTGTTGAAAGAATACAAAAGTGGTTTTATTGCAGCTCATTATAGTAGCAAGGTTATGAGGTTATCCATTAAGGGGTGACTTCAGGAGCAAAAGTTGATGCCTGGATAAAAAAGAATGAATAAGAAGAAGGTACAATTTTACGAGCAGACACAAATTCAGGAGCAGAAGGGTCGAGTTTGCGCTGTACAAAGTCAGTGAAGATGAAAACTGAGCCTCTTTTCTATGAATGAAAACAAGACAAACCTTCAAAGCATCTTTCTCCGGATGGGTAATTATTACCCTATAAAGCTAAAATGGGTGGGGGGAAGAATCAAGCCAAACCTCTGATTGACCAAGATACACGCATAAAAAATATCGGCATCAAGAGAGAAATAAGAAAAATCGCGCTAGCCGTAAGAGATCAATCATAATAGACTCTTTAAGGTTATAATCATGATTAA